>NW_004443995.1:10079908-10089943 GCF_000243295.1 Trichechus manatus latirostris
AACCCTCTAAATTCTCAACCTTTTTTTTTTTTTTTTGGTGAAAATACACATAGCCAAAGATACACCGTTTCAAAAATTTCTACATACACAGTTCAGTGACATTCACTACGCTCTTCCAATTGTGCTGTTATTCTCACTTAAGATGAAGGCTTACAGAACAAAAGTTTCTCATTTAACAGTTTTTTAACTACTTTTGATAGATCCAGAAATTGGCTCATTCAACAACCATTCCAATTTTCTTTTCCCTTGTCTTCCTCTATAACAAAGGCTGTAGTATATCCAGACTCCCTTGAAGCCAGGAGAAGCCATGGGAAAACTGTGGCCAATTAGATATAAGCAGCAGCCAATTAGAGACTCATGGGGACACCCTTAATATAGACTTTTCTTCTTTTCTTCTTCCTCTCTTCCCCTACCCTGGTGCTCTGGGAAAGTGGATGGGATGGCTAGGCCATCTTGCAACCATGAGGAAAAGGCCAAGAAGATTTGCAGAATCCTCAGCCTTGACAACTAGCCAGCAACCACCTACTTTGGATTTACTATGTAAGAGATAATCACAAACTTGGTCAAGACACTGTTAACTGGCTTTTCTGTTACAAAGAGCCAGTCATTACTGATACCTTTTTGCTCAAGACATGAGTGAGATAAACCAAGAGCAAAATATACAGCAAAGAGCAACAGAGGCTGACTCACAATGTACTACAAACACACCCACACACATATTCAGATGTATTTTACAGACACACACACACGCATGCACACACACACAACTTCTTTAGTGATGGTCCAGCTCCTAAAAGAGGAACAGAAAAGTACTAGCCTACCATATAAGGTTCAAAGAACAGAGAAAAATAAGAGGACAATATCTATTTACTGTGTTTAAACAGCAAAAAAAAGTTACTTGTTAAAATACTTAATCAGTAGCTTGCCAAAGGAAAGCCCAACGATGTTCGCATTTTCAGAAAGAGCCCCCTCTTTCTTTTTGATAACGTGGTACTGATATTCCTATGCTAGGGTCCATCCTGTTTACAAACAGCCCAGTGGAATGCAATGCCTTGCAATTTTCTAGGAAAAGTTAAATGGAAAGAGATGCCATGAACACAGAACTTCCAGACTGAGTTTGTCACAAGAACTGATTATATAAGGAAAAATTTTTAATAAGTAAAAATATGACACTGTGTTCTTCTTAAAATAACAAGTACACCAACTATTACAGCTTTGATTTTGCTTAAGGAATAAGTGTGCTTTCATTTTAGCCTTACTGTTTGGGAATTTTTTTAAAGATGTCCTTTTGAAGTGATTTTAATTATTTCTTCAGGGACCTTGTTCTATTATGAATCTAACAAAAGAATGCACAACTTATCTGTGCACAAAAATAACTTTTTGTCTTTTTCCTCTAATTTTTCTTCATGTGAAACAAAATTAAAACCAACACCCTATTTTTACTTAAGTACAACAGTGAAAATTCATCAATACTATTTATTTCTATACGAAACAGATTAAAGAAAAGCTTGTATACATCTTTCAACATAGTCAATATAAATAATTATTAAGGAAGGACAATCGAAATTTAACAAACTGACAACAATCACTCTAAGCTTTTCTTCCATCTGGAGGCAGTTTGGGGCTCTCAGAAGTATATGAATACTAACCCAGCTGCATCCTAACTCCTCCTAGGCCTGTCTTCACTCTCCAAAAATTCATCAACTCAACTGAGGCCAAACAACTCTCTAACCAGACACTAACCCTTTTCACCTCTTGAGCATTATGATTTTGATTGTTTTCATCAGCTATAAAGTACTCAACAGGAATTTGCAAGAGAAGCTCAGATAGCAACGAAAGGCACTTTCTGCCTTACGTAAGTGGCTCAGGAACAGGACAGGAGTCCAAGATCCTGGATTCTCATGTTCTTTATCTGCTTCTTTACTGGTGTCATCTAACCTCGCAGGGCTTCAAGGACTTCCAGCGCTAACATTCCAGGAGCCAGACAGGCATTTACTCAAGAATTTACCCAACACCTATACATCCGGCAGGAGCCCTGGTGATGCAATGGTTAAGCACTCAGCTGCTAACTGAAAGGTCTGTAGTTTGAACTCACCAGGGGCTCCGCTGAAGAAAAGACCTGGTGATGTGCTCCCGTGGAGATTATAGCCTAGGAAACCCTATAGTGAAGTTCTATTCTGTTATACAGGGTCACTATGAGTCAAAATCAACTCGACTGCACACAATAAATGCAACAGTGCATTTAGCGTGCTCTAGGTACTTGTGGTGAACGGAACAAAGATGCTGCCCGCAAGGAGCTGACAGTCTATGGGAATCTGGAATCTTCTTAAGGTGAAGAATACCAAAGTTTTCAGGAATGTTAGGTCTTTGTTAGGCCCAGTAGTAGCAGATGAGTGAAACTTCAAACTATAAAACAATGTCACATCATCTTTGTTCAATTCATGATTTCTCTACTTTAACTTCAAGTTAAGCATTCAGAGCAATGACTCTGTCATGTGAATCATTAAATGACAGTTTCAATATTTTCTCATTCTCATCCAGATGTAAATTCAACATACATGAATATGATGTGAGTGTCATAAAAACACTTTCCAAAGGAAAAACAAATCTCCCTTTAAAATATTATTTCCTCATTTACTTATTCACTAATATTGCAAACTAACAGACAGGGGAAATGACTTTCGTGAAAACTTAACACTACAAATGAGCTTCATGAAGCCAGAATCTAGGGCAAAGCAGATTTCTACGTGGCCGCTCAGGGCATGTTTTCTCATCTACGGAGCTGGGGCGGAGTATCCAATAAGCAAAGTAAGCACAGTGCTTACCTTGTTTACCAGATCATCTGTAGTGAACACTTTTTTCACCACATTAGAGATTCTGCTTCTAGGTATGGCTGGCATGTGTCTCTCTCCTAGCCCCAGAGCAACTTCCTACAGAATCAAAGCCTCTTTTCAAATTTACAAACCCTGACAGGGACAGATGACCGAGTAAGCAAGGTAAGCACAGATTTATTTGTGATTACTTACTAATCTGTAGTGCCCAACTTCACTACAAACGATCTAGTAAGCAAGGTAAGCACTGTGCTTACCTTGCCTAATGGATAATCCACCTGTGCTTATGGAGTAACATGACTGGGCTAAATCACCACACCCTTCCAGCTCCACAGCAGGAGTCAGGAGACCAGGGTTTTAATGCCAGCTTCCCCCATGGAAATTGAGATTTGCTAAATTCAATAATTACTAGGTAAACTCTGAAATATTTTTAAATTGACTACAATGTCTTAATTGATATTATCTGTGATTTTTGCCATATGACTTTAAACAAAATGCTTAACATTCTGAATGGTAGGTTCCTCACAGGTAAAACTAGGAGAAAATTTAGTTTGGGTTAAATATCACCAAAAGAATGAACTACATCTAGAAAGAAAAGAAACAGCTATTACTTATGAAGAAAATAAGATGGTAATACAGTTTGGGGGCAAGAGATAAGTGGCAAATTAAACCAAGGGTCCAGATTGGCATTAATGGTAAAACATCCATTCTGCAAAACAAAGAAAAATATTTTCTTTGAATGGAACAAATCACACAGACCTTGCCCATCAGGAAGGAGCCCTGGTGGCACAGTAGTTAAGTGCTCAGCTGTAACCGAAAGTCAGTGGTTCAAACCCACGGCCAGTCCAAGGGAGAAAGAGGTGGCAATTTGATTCCATAAAGATTATAGCCTTGGAAATGCTATGGGGCAGTTCTACCCTGTCCTGCAGGGTCACTATGAGTCAGAACTGACTCAGCAGCAGTGGGTTTGGTTTTCTGGGGTTTGCCCATCAATGATAAACCATGCAGGCTGTAAATATGGTAATAGTATCAGGCCACCAGTACAGACTAACCCATGTACCCTTTGGATCATTAATAATAATATTACTTTTAAATTCTGCTTTGATTAAAAGCAAACAACATCTGTCTTTTTTTTTTTTTTTAATACAAGTAGAATAGAGTAGCCACTATTCCAAACCATCTGAAGATTACTTCCCTTCCTATCTCTTTAAATTGCTTAAATGGAGTTTCTATCACTTCATGGAAAATTTAAAAATTCCCTAAAGCAAGTCTGCAGACACCAGAACGTAATAATCCCACGGCTTTACACGAGGTAATACCCTAAATCAGTTTTGTGAAATGCTACATCAATGGTAATAATGCATGAACTTCTAAGAAACTAAAGGCTTCAGCATGTACAACTGAGCCCTGATGGAGTCACCACTTGTTAGGTGAGTGACCTGGGGCAAGTGTGGTGAAGTGGGCTCCTTTATGTGGCCTTTTGCCTTGGTTCTTTGGAAAAACCAGGGCGTCAAACCAGTTCTTTCCAGTTCTGACACAGCTGAGGAAGCGACACCAGAGCAGATCCAAATATTTAAAATTTGGGTGAACCGGAACAATAATAAGAACAGAAAAAATTACAGGTGGAGGCCCTGCTAGAAACTTAATCTCCCTCTTAGAAAACAAGGATAACGCACACATTGCATAGCAACCAAATCTCTTGCCCAACGGATTTTGAGCAGAGTCAGAAACAATGGTGCCTCACTCAAAGACAGCAGCCAACGACACCACTTTAAATGTGTCGTTCCCCACAATCCAGCCAACAATCCAGTCTCACACACCAGGCTCCAGAAATGGCTCACTATGCCTCTTCCAAGTCTCCTATTCCTGGAGTTCAACCTATAATTTTTCCCATTCTGGTTATCATTCCAGATCACCCAAATTGTAACAGTTTGGATCTGTTCTTGTTTTGCTTTGTCGGACATGGCTGAACCAGTTCGAACCGGTTCAGTCTTGGGGAAAACAGCTTGGGAGTTTTTTTCCCCTAAGCCCTGAGGAGTTACCTTTGCCCTAGTTCTTTGAGAAGCAACTTGAGGAGGAGAGCTCCCAGGCTGTTTTCTATTCGTTACAGGTGATTTCCTGGGTTGACTGACATTTTGTGGGTAAGTTATAAACAACTTGATAGTTTGATACTTTTTGTCTGGCCCTGGGCTGTAGTCTGCCCTGTGATTGGTCTATTTTATGCGCCCTGCAGGGAATGGTCAAACTATTATGCAAATAGTGGCTTGAAAATCCACCCAACAGGATTGAGTGACTTGCTGTACATTGAGAGGAATGGTTGGTTCATGGTCCTGCTGGGAGGGCCAGGCCTTGAAATTGACAAGTTTGCTCATATAAGCAGCCAACCCCACAGAAGTTTTTAGAGGCAAGGAAAAGAAAGAAGAGAAAAAAGAGAGAGAGAAGAGGCAAAGAAAGAAGTAGGCAGAGAACCTCCTCAAAAAAGCTGTAATATGGGTCAAGATGGCAACGGGCCCAGAAGGGGCCCTGCAGCATAGCCAGAAGTGAGAGGCCCAGAAGGCGCCCTGTGGCAGAGCTGGCAGAAGAGCCAGCAGTGATGGTAGAAAGCTGCTGCTAGGAGAGAAGCAGCTGAGCAAGCTGCTACACTGGCTATGAGCTGAGCCCATTAGCAGCAGGGAGGCCAAAGGCAGAGATGCCATGCACGGCCGAGAGAGGGCATGCACGGCCGAGAAGGGCCTGCTAGCATGGCTGAGAAGAGCCTGAAAGAGCTGTCCTGCACTGAAGAAGGGAGAGATGTGCTCACTTTGGGGGAGCCTTCCAAACCTCGCCTATTTGCTTCTTGTTCCTGTTACTTCCAAGCTGATCCGGATCCTGAGCTGTAGCCTGTTACTTCTCTAATAAACCAAATAACTGTGAATATGATCTGTGAGTTCCGTGTAGCCACTGCAACAAATTATCAAACCCAGCAGAGAAGTAGTGCTACGAGAGGAACTGCTAATGTCAGAAATGGTAAAGAAGTTGGAGAGTACGGATATGTCTGAACTCCACCTCCTAGGAACCAGCTTTGTGCTAATCCTGATTCTCATCTCTCAGGAATCTGGCGAGTTCTGATCCTAGTACACAGCAAGTAACCTCTCTAAATCCAGGTTCCTAAATTGCAAAATGGAATTTTTGTATCTACTTCACAGAGCCCTAGTGGTACTGTGGTTAAGAGTTCAGCGGCTAACCAAAAGGTCAGCAGTTGAAATCCACCAGCTGCTCCTTGGAAACCCTATAGGGCAGTTCTACTCTGTCTTACAGGGTTGCTGTGAGTCAGAATCAACTCAAGGGCAATGGGTTTGGTTTTGGTTATCCATCTCATAGGATTATTATGATAATTCATGTAAAACACTTAGCATAGTCCCTGAAATAGTAAGTTCTCCAAAAAAACTATTATCTACTATTACTATAACCACCACCATTATTATAATAATTATTATTAGTTTCTATAAATTTATAAATTTGTTTTATTACATATCAGATCAGGTTTACCAAAAGCTAAACTTATATTATCAGGTGAAGTGAAAAACAAAAACTGAACATCTCTAATCTAAGACAACAGTAATCTACCCATTACTGTTTCAAATTGAAGATATTTTATATGCACTTTCATATAAACAAATCCAACACATAAACATGGATATTTACTAGAAAAACACAGGCTGAGAGACAACTATCACTGTAAAGTAATCATTACTAATCCCTCTTGAATAACAAACATGGTGTAGTTACACCTAAACTATGATTAAAATACACACACACACACACACACACACACACACACACACACTTCAAAAATTTATTAAGGAGAGCATGATATAACTGTACTAGTACAACATGCAAATGATCACACTTTTTTTTTTTAAAAAAAGGGACACAAACTAAGTGTATACCCACAGAGCTGAATATATTAATTCCATCGTATTCTAACTTTTCTTCCTAATATAAGCTCTGAATTTTGGTGCACATATTCATTAAAATGACGCCACAATCCTTCCTTCTAAGGTGGCTCCCCAATACCTTTCAAAGGTCAACTGCTCACCGATATGCTAGCTTCCACCATGCAACCAACTCCCTCCCCACTTCTTTCCATTTTATCACTGTACACAGTTAAACTGAGGAAATGCATTTACTCAAAACTATACTTCCAGCTCTAAAGCTATTAGAACGAATTTCAAAGTCACAAAATGTGATGGTCTTTGCAAAGTTGCCTTTTTCTTTTCTGGATAAAGAAGCTCTTTTAAAAACGTTTTTGTTCCGTGATTGTCAAGATAAATCAGGCCTGCAGACACTCCAGTAGACACTGCCAAAAGGCACTGAACTATATAGTACAGCAAACAAAAACTGCTAACTGTGGTTAAGTGATACATCCTGTTTCTGGATGTATGACTGTTCATCAACAGTTTAATTTGCATTGCCGTACAAGGCTTGTTGCCAGTAGTATTAAGAACTATAGTCAATTCTGAAAGATTTCAGAGTTTACCTAATAAATAATGAATTCAGCAATCTCAATTCCCCTCGACTTTACAAATAAAAATAGTACAAATGGATCACTTACCCACTTTTAAATCTTTATGTTAGATACTATCCAGCATACACAATAAAATGGAAATAAGAAAAATATTTCCAGTCACTATCATACAATTTTAAAAGAAAATAAAATTATTTGAACAATTTTTCTAAATGCTTCCATAACATCAGTTGATTTCAAATTTTAAATTAAACCAGGAACACATAAAATTAGAAAAAAAATTCTGCTCTAATTTCTGTTCAAGAAAAGTTTTCTTCATTAAAACAAGATACAAGGGAAACATTAGTCCAAAGGACTAATGGACCACAACTACCACGGCCTCCACCAGACTGAGTCCAGTACAACTAGATGGTGCCCAGCTACCACCACTGACTGCTCTGACTGGGATCACAACAGAGGGTCCCAGACAGAGCTGGAGAAAAATGTAGAACAAAATTCTAACTCATAAAAAAAGACCAGACTTACTGGCCTGACAGAGACTGGAGAAACCCTGAGAATATGGCCCCCAGACACCCTACTAGCTCCCGAGGTTCACCATTCAGCCAAAGATTAGACAGGCCCATAAAACAAAACAAGACTATGGGGCACAACAGCCCAGGGACAAGGACTAGAAGGCAGGAGGGGACAGGAAAGCTGGTAATAGGGAACCCAAGGTTGAGAAGGGACAGAGTTGACATGTCGTGGGGCTGATAACCATTGTCATAAAACAATATGTGTACCAACTGTTTAATGAGAAACTATCTGTTCTGTAAACCTTCATCTAAAGTACAATTAACAAAAAAAAGTTTTCTTCATTTAAAAGGAAAACTACTGTAAGATTACTCAGTCCATTCTGCTGGATGAATTACCCTCGTGAAAATCAGTTTTTCTTCACATTGTTTCTTCAAAAATAAATAGAAACATGAAGTATCAGAAATTTAAACTAAGTCAGTAAATCACTGTTTAATTTTTAAAATATTTTCCTGGACTTTAACAAATCAAAATGTTAAATATAAAATATTTTAATCCAAGTTTTTTCCACTATGATCAAAAAAGAACCATAGGTACTCCATACTTCAGTGCTTAAATGCTATAATGCAGACACTAACCACCTCACTGTATCAAGAACCTTGAACTTACATCCAGGCAAACTGCACAGATCAGTCTTCATTCCCATCCCCTTGTGGTGAAGTGGTTAAGAGTTCGGCTGCTAACGAAAAGGTCAGCAGTTCGAATCCACCAGCTGCTCTTTGGAAACCCTATGGAGCAGTTCTACTCTGTCCTGTAGGGTTGCTAGGAGTTGGAATCCACTCGACGGCAATGAGTTTGGTTTTTTTTTTTTTTTTTTTTTTTTAACCTCTCTCAGCTCTCTCCCTCCCCTAGGTTCTGGTTAAAAGTGATCAATCATTCAACAGGGAAAAACAGAAGACATACTTATTTTCACTTGCTATCTTCACATAAGAGTCCCTGAGTGGCATAAACAGTTAAGCGTTCAACCACTAGCCAAAAAGGTGGCAGTTTGAACCTACCCAGAGGCACCTCGGAAGATAGGTCTGGCGAACTGCTTCTGAAAGGTCACAGCCTAGAAAACCCTATGGAGCAGTTCTACTCTGGACACATGGGTTTGCCAGGAGTTGGAATCCACTTGACAGCAACAAACAACAACAATCTTTACATAATCACTGTCACTCCCAGCCTCTAGACCAACCAAAGCAGGTCTAGTAAAGTGGTGTTGAAAAAGGCGAGTTCTCTAGCATATGAGACGTCAGCTTCTTTTGTTCATTTTCTGCACATCCCTTTATTTTCCGCCTTGCTGTTCTGTCCAGGCAGACAATCGCTTGCTGCCCACTTCTTCACCAGGGGGCGGGCACATGATTCAGACTGGCCGGAGTAAACTATCCACTCTCAAACTGACTGGGCAAGTGACCCAGGCTGATAGGACCTTTACACAGGGCAACCGCATGTCCAGGTTTATTCAGGACAATCCCCGTTTTTGCCTGTTGTCCTGGCATAACTTTATTCACAAAAGTTTCCTGGTATAGGGCATAGCTTCTCAACTTTAGCACTATTAACTAGGCACTGTAAGATGTTTCGCAGCATCCTTGGGCCTCTGCCCGCTCGATGCCCATGACTGACGCAACCAAATTAACTCCAGACATTGCCAAATGTCCCTTGGTGGGCAAAATCACTCACCCGAGAAACACTGCTCTAGGAAAAAGGAGGTCACTGTCCTCTGGAATTCCCAAAGCGATAGGAAAGATGGAAGCCTGAAGTTACGGCCACCATGGAAAGATAGGCCATCTGAGAGTAACACCAACTGAGGGCCAGGGTAGAGATGCACAGGCCAACCTGATGGCAATATTGAACCCCTGGATTCAGGGGTATCTAAAGCAAGCCCCACTCCTCAGACTTCACTGAGGGGAGTCAAAAAAAAAAAAAAACTCCCTTTGCTTTAACTACATTTAGTTGGGTTTCTCTCACTTGCAACTTAAGGAAATGAATGAGGATATACAGTATGCTTTATACCAAAAATACAAAACTATCAAAAAAAAAGGTCCAATGGTCTCGGGGAACATCTAGCTCAATTGGCATGACACTACTTATAAAGATAATGCTCTACATTCTACCTTGGTGAGTAGTGTCTGGGGTCTTAAAAGC
>NW_004443995.1:10090672-10103768 GCF_000243295.1 Trichechus manatus latirostris
GTGGGGTTGTTAACCAATGTCATAAAACAGCATGTGTGTTACTGTTACATGAGAAACTATCTGTTCTGTAAGCCTTCACCTGAAGTACAATAAAATAGTAAAAAAAAAAAAAAAGGTCCAGAGTAATTCTAAACCCTATCCTTCCAAATGCTTCCCAGAAAAGTGGGCCACCAACTCTAGCTCTGGCAACACAAGCAATGAACTTCCCCCACTAAAGTCCAAGAAACTCTCTCTTCCAAGAACCTGAGAGTCTTCCCACTTCAATTCCTCGAAGGTATGCTGTGCGCCTACCTCAGGCCATTCATGGAGACCTAAAGGCAAGAGCAAAGTTGTATCTGTGTCACTGCATTTGAAGACTC
Organism: Trichechus manatus latirostris; assembly: GCF_000243295.1. Lineage (NCBI taxonomy): Eukaryota > Metazoa > Chordata > Mammalia > Sirenia > Trichechidae > Trichechus > Trichechus manatus. Next base: position 10,091,032 of record NW_004443995.1, read on the forward strand.
TAATCATCTTTTTTTAAAAAAAAATTAAAAAGCATTTCTTCTAGGAATTGTTTCTTAGACCAGTTAGAACCTAAGCAATTAGCTAGAAAAGAGGAACAAAAGCTATTCTGAGATCATAATTATGACATTTTTAATTCTTACAGGTTCTATTCCCCCTTTTCTTGCAAGCAAAACGGTAGAAATTTGAAGTTCTAGTATATTCCCAGATGTTGTCAAAGGCATTTTCTCCTCTGCAGACAGAGAAAACAGGACTACCGTGGTTCCAGTGAGATAAATCAAAAAAATCAGCAGTGTCTTTCAGTGAAAAAGAAAAAACTATTTTCACTTAATACTTCCCAAAAACCAAGATTAAAGACTGTTTGAGACGGCCTATCCAACTTTAACTGCTGGAAGGGAGTAAGTCTGAAATAGTAGTATCTGTTGGTGTCCTGAGGGTTGTTTATCCCAACATTTGATTCCTACCATTTCTTCTTCCCTCTCTCCCTCACATTACCTTTTCTTAGTTTAGCATCTATATTTTATCCCAACCAGTTCATATGGACTACAAGACAAACTCTTTCAAGTTTGGGGTAATGGACCTAGTTCTACCCTAAGTAAGGTGGCCTTACTTCATGGCTTCAGAGAAATAACCATTGGAGTAATTGGGGTGCCTTGGTCTGGGACTTCCAGACCATACCTGAGAATATGTGCTGGTTTAAGTGGCGGCTGGCCAGACCAGAAAAGTCTCACCTGGGAGGCCAATTATCAACAAGCCTCAGGAGGCATGATTTAGCCTATCATGCAAGACTGGCCGATAAAAGCCCTGAACATGAAGGCTCAGAGAGCTTCCTGGTTGAGAATATCTACTCTCAGGAGGGTAGCGTATCCCTTGGGACATGGAAGCTCTCCATTGGGAACCCTCCCGCATGTTGCCGTATGCATCTCTTTGTTTCTATTCTCTTTGGCTATAATAAATCTGTAGTTGTAAGTATGGTATGCTCTCCGTGAATTCTGTGAGTTGTTCCAACACACTACTGAACTCAAAGGGGCATCAGGAGCTAGCAGGTCAGAAAGTAAGGGTGCATGTGGACTCCCAACTTTGCAGCTAGCACCCTGAAGGGCTGGGGGGAAACCAGCCCTGAATTTGTAGTCAGCAGGTCAGAAGGTTGGGATGTTGTGTGACTCCCCAAACTTGAAGCTGGCGTCTGCCTATTTGGCAGTCTGAAGAATGGTGTCCTTTTAACTTGTGAGCTCTGACCTAGCTTTGGGTGGCTAGGGGCTGAGAGAGAGAGAGTGCTGCGGGGGCTGCTGGCAACAAGGATGGGCAAGTGGGAATGTAAGGACTGGATCAGTCTCTTCATTTGGGGCATTGGAAGATTTGGAGGATTCATGCTGATCCTTGCCACACACAAATCATTTATTAATCAGTCTGAAAAAGAATGTGGTGAGGAGAGCGATTAAAGCAAAATTACTGAAATCTACCTTGCCTCCTATCTTAGAGAGAAACTAAATTCATCAATTGATAACTTCCTCAATGTCCAGCTACAAATCCTACAGTTTCCTTTGTGTGCACCCATTGTTTCCACCCCTTCTGTTGTTTAAGTAGATGAAGGGTATATCTATTCTTCACCTGGAATGTGAGTTCCATCTCCTTCCATATTCTAAAGCACTTTGTGCTCTAGGATATTCCCTGAATCTTCAGTCTTCTCCTTTCTGTTCGATAATACCATCAGTATGTTCAAATCTCTCCCACTAACCAAATAATTTGGAAGAGCTTTCTCTACCGTTGGCTCGTTTATTTTCCCCTCACTCTCTTCTCAACGCCTGCAACTGGGCTACCACCTCTGCTCTGCCACTTAACCTGCTCTCCCCACTATTACCAATGATACTGTCTTGCTAATGCAATGTCACATGCACTCACCATACTTGACCTCTCCATAACATGACACTTGTCTACTCCATCCTGTGTTCTGAAACACTTTTTTCTTGCCTTCTATGACCTTCTCAAGCTCTTCTTCTACCCACACCCCTAAAATTGATGTTCCTCAGGGTTGGCCCTAAACCAGCTTTCCTCTTCATTCCACATTCTCTCTAAAGGCAGGTTCACTGTCCAGATGCATGATGTCTATTCCTGCCTGTATGCTGTGTCTCCAGAATCTCTGACTCTAGCCCCATTCCCTGGTCCTGAAATATATACTTATAAAGAAATGAACTACTGAATACGTCCACTGTATATCTCAGAAGCACTTTAGCCTCTCAGTATATCCAATACCAAAATCTCATCCTGTCTCCCACAAAACCTCTTCCTCTGGCTGGTCAACCTCAGTGAATAGCATCCAATTGTCCAAGCCAGGAACTGAGGAATCATCCTGGATGCCTCCTTCCTCAGCCCCACACCCAATCCCAACTTCTCTAGAATCTGTTCACTTCTCTCTGCCTCTTCTGTCACCCTAGTTTCTGGCCTATGTGACTGGCCTCCCCACCTCCAGTCCTATTTACCTCAAATTCATTCTGACAATCGCAGCCAAAGAAACTTTTCTAAAATGCAATTCAGATCATATCAATCCCCTACTCAAAACGTTTCAATCATTTTCCACTGTCCTTAAAATGAAGTCCAAACTCTTTAACATACTTTATAAGGCCCTCCCCAAACCGATTCCTGCCTTCCCCCGTAGCCCCACTCTTGCCTCTCGGCATAGGCCCCCTGCCCCTACCCCCCAGCTCACCTGAGCTCAGTTCTTGCAGAAGCAAGGGCTCTCTGGCCTCCAGGGCTTCCGAATACATTCCACACCCCACTCCCCAGAGAACTCTTCTTCCTCATCCTCAATGTGGAAAGCTCTTGTCCTTCCTTCTCATCTCAGCTTAGAAGCTACCATTTCCTTGAAGTCTTCTCTGATCTCCAAACTAATTAGCCCTGTTAACTATGGCCACAGCATCCCACGCTTACTCTACAACATGACTATAATTGCTTGTTTAATTAAGTTTATGTCTTCCCCACTAGGCTCTAACTTCTACACAGATATACATGATCTCTTTTCACTGTTAAATCTCCAGCAACTAGCCCACAATAGGTGGAATTCAATGACTTGAGGCAACATTACCTCCCCTGCTGCCATAAATAAGCCTATTTTTTGTAGTGATGACTATGAACAGATTTGTTCGCAGTTTGTTTTTTTGTTTTTGTTTTTTTCCCTACATTTAGCAAACACATATAGGACTCCCTATGGTTCAAGGCACTTTAAATACTTTACAAATAATTAAATTAACCATAGTAACCTTTCAGGGAAATAAAACCACCATCTTTTACAGAAGAGGAAACTATTAGGCACCGAGAAGTAAAGAGCATGCCCAATATGACACAGTAAGTCAGTCTAACTTCAAAGACCATGATTATCAATGACTTTGCTGCGCTGCCTTTGACTTACATCTTGCAAAAGGAAAACAAAGCTGTCAGAGTGACGGAAGTATATCTGCCAGATTCTCAAATAAAAGTAATAACATGCCAATGACAGTACACTCCCTTCCACTTATGGCTTTGTCCCAAAAACCTGCAAGCAAAGATCTTCAGTAGCATGTAATGTCTCAACACACTATTACAGACGGTCTCACCTAGTTAATAAATGAGAGACCTATATGCAGCACTGGGCGTCAAAGTATTTCTAACTTTAAAAAGAGAAAATACATATGTTCACAGACTATTTCTACTGGTCCCTGTTGGTAGAGCCACAACTGTGCTCAAGTTCAACCAGAGGAAGGCATGACAGCACTTTTAGTAATAATAATAATGGAGTCCCAGGGTGGTACAAATGGTTAAACCATTTTGCTGCTAACCAAAAGGTTGGAGGTTCAAGTCCACCCAGACGTGCCCCAGAAGAAAGGCCTGGAAATCTATTTATAAAAAATCGGCCACTGTAAATCCTAGGGAGCACAGTTCTACTCTGACACACATGGGGTTGCCATGAGTCGGAATCAACTCAATGGCAGATGGTTTTTAATAATAATAATGAGAATTTATCACAGGTCAAGCAGAGTTCTATGATCTTTTAATATGTAATGTGCAGATTATATAACACTACCCATGAGGTAAGTGTTCTTACTATCTCTATTTTACTAATAAAGAAACTTAGGCACTGAGGGTTTAAGTAACTTGCCCAAGGTCACACAGCTAATAAGTGGTGGAGTCAATTTTATAGTCAGAGGAAAAACATTCATTTTTCTGGAGCATTAGACATCATGTATTCAGAGCTGAGGTGACATTGCTTTGGCCAAATTGATTTCCTCCAGCCACACACCTCACCATGACTCACTACCAGTCAGCAATGGAACGTGTGCCTTCACACCCAAGAGCAGAAAGGCCTGTGGGTGAGGGGAAATCACACTCACCGTTGAAATACTAAGTGGCACAGGATTAACATCTTCCTCGGGAAACACACAGAGGAAATTCTAGTTCAACCAGGGAATCAGGCCTAGCAGTGGCAGCAGCAACACAAACTGATTCTTGTCAGTCTGGGAGTTTAAAGAGAGGCCCTGCCCTTCGAATGTCAAGTGTCAGGAGTTTTTCAGAGTGTGTGTCTGTGTGTTTATTTGTTTAAAGAGAAGGATGCCAAGGCCTTCTCAATAGAAAATCATCCCCTTGGCAAGTCTATAAAGTATATTTCTGTATTAGGATAATTAAATACAGCATGCCATGGCTCCTATTTTCTTTGAGGGCTACCACAAGATACCAACCAACCCCTGCATAAAAATCATATTCATCTGATCTGAGACTGCCAGTTACCAGAACCATTAATGTGATTTGTGTTCATGAATATGAACATCGTTTTTCTCTTTAGATCCTAAATTAGAAGTCTAATTTCAATGAAGCAAAAAGACTTATAAATATTTTTTGTTATTGACTCAGATCAATTATTGTTTATATACTTCTGAAATTTAAACAGGTTTGCTCTCGATTATCCATGCAGAACTGTTAACATACAATATCAAGAAGAAAAATATTAAATGTTCTCAAGATTCACAGACTCATTATTTAGATTGTTTTCAAAATTAGTCTTTTACAGTTTAAAAAATTAGAAACGGGGAACCCAGTGTGGAAATGGGAAGAGTGCTGACACATTTTGTGCAATGAAACACACTTTATGTACAAACTATCAAATGGGAATCTAATTTGCTCTGTAAACTTTCACCTAATGCACAATTTAAAAAAAAAATCCCAGCTTATCCTTAAAAGAATACTACTACCAAAAAAAGAAAAAGAGTATTCATTTGAACTCAGAATTCTATACTATAAAACCAGCATTAAATCTGAAAAAAAAAACAATCTCCAGAACACAAAATATTCAAAATATATTACCCAGAGATCCATTCTGAAAAAAATTAATTGAGCATCTTTTTTCACTCATTTAAAAAAAGATTCTAAGAAAGTGAAAACTAGTGTAAATAAATACGTAAAATTTATAATTAAGTCTTAATAAATGTTGATCATAACGTTAAAAAAAGTTTATAAAATTAATTACAATAAGGCTTTCATACTGAATAGATTCTCGAAATAGATTTATTATTTGGTACACATATAAGCTGCATCATAGAACATCGATTAAGGTTTTTGTTTTTTTTTAATGCTATGTGTAGGAAAAAGAAGGTTAAACTAGATGAAACAGAGCTACACGTATCCAAGTGGATAAATCTCACAAACAGCATGTTAAGTGGGGAAAAAGAAGTGCAGAAGAATACATATGAACCATTATATAAAGTCTATAAACATGCAAACCATACTATACATGATTTAGGGATGTGTGCATATGTATTAAAATGCCCGGGAACAATAACCACCACATTTGAGATCATTGCTACCTCTTAGGAAGAAGGACATGGTTGCTACTGGGGAAAGGTGTACTAGCAGCTTTTACCTCTTAGGCTGAGAGGCAAGTACATGGATGTTTATTATGAGATTCTTTATATCTTTTTATATGTCTAAAATATAATTTTTCAAATCCCTAACACAAAAAGGAAGGAGCCTTGGTGGCACAGTGGTTAAAGTGCTCAGCTGCTAAGCAAAAGGTGGGTGGTTTGAATCTACCAGCCGCTCAGCGGGAGGGAGAAAGACGTAGCAGTCTGCTTCCTGAAAGATCACAGCCTTGGAAACCCTATGGGGCCATTCTACTCTGTCCTACAGGATCGCTATGAGTTGGTGTCCGCTTGATGGCAATGGATTTTTAACAGGTAACACAAAAAAGATGTTAAAATTTGCTCTAGTAAACAGTGGGACAGGGAATAGGCAAGGAAGGAGGGAACAAAGGAGGAGGAGAGGTAGAGATTGAGAGAGGCAGGGAAAAACACAGATTGAGACCGAGATGGGAAGAAAACGGTATTTTTTGGAATGGAGGCCTGTGTCTAGTGATCGAACTTCAGTCAACCCAATCTCTGAATGTCTATATTTATACACATTGGCAATTGGTTTTATTTATAATAATGATCCTAGAGGGACTTAAAATTCATCAGATTTTAAATCAGTCATTATATTGAGATAATAAGAATATTCTAACTAGAACACCAACTATACACACTACACACACATTCCAGATAACACACATTCCAGAAGACCACAGTTACATCCTTTTAAGGAGATAGTTTATGATGTTAAAGGTTTCGGAGTTAGACAAATCTGGGTTCACATTCCAGCTCCTGCACTGGCAAATAGTGTGATTTGGGCAAGCTATTAACCTTTCTCATTTCAGCTTCCTAATCTGTAAAATGAGGTAAATAATAACATATCCCATAGAGTAATTCTTAACATTAAATAATGCCTGTGCTGAACTTAGTACAAAGTAAAGCAAATAGTAAATGCTTAATAAAAGTTAGCTACTATTATTAAAATTATTTAAATTGTATACATTTTAAATAACATAAAACATTTTTCAAATGTGATTTGTAATTGCCTATCTGCCTATGTAATGTAATTCCCTTAAAAGTAACCTATGAAAACATCCAAGATGCCCGTAATCAGAATTGTAATCTACAAATTTCTAAACACTCTCCCACAAATCCAAAAATAAAGCCAATTTGACTAGACAAGTTTTCTTTAAACAAGGTGTAGAAAGTCAAAGGCAATGCAAGGGAACACTGAATCCCATAAACCAGTATTTTAATAGTTATGTTTCTAATGTTAAACTTGATAGATGCCATGTTTTATTAACTGTGGTCAAATAGAAACAATTTACCACATCCCCTGTCACTTATAGTCAACAGTCACCTAAAGCATGATTTATGGTAACCAACAGACTACTCAATATTTTTATATCCTTCATAATTCCTGCCTCTCTTGCAATGTAAAAAACGAAATCATAAAATGATAAGCAGCTACTGGAGTCACAGAATTCAAAACAGCTTCTTTGAAAATTTGTCCAGGGAACTTTAAGGACTCTATTGTGACAACAGGATGAGGCCTTAGTGGTTCAGTAGCAGAATTCTCACCTTCCATGCAGGAGACCCAGGTTCAATTCCCAGCTAATGCACTTCATGCACAGCCATCACCCATCTGTCATTAGAGGATTATGTGTTGCTTTGATGCTAAGCAGGTTTCATTGGAGCTTCCAGACTAAGACTAGTAAGAAAGACCTGGTGATCTACTTCCAAAAATCAGTCAATGAAAACCCTACAGATCACAACAGTCCCTTCACAAGTGATCATAAGGAGGATACAGGACTGCGCAGCATTACCTTCCGTTGTACATGGGGCCACCATGAGTTGGGGGCAACGTGACAGCAGCTAACAACAAGAAGCAGCTCTTAGGAAGATCCCTTTTAGGGATATCGCTTTGGCTTCCATATGTTATGTTATAGTTTCCCGTAACAAATACAAGCATTGTACATTAAGTTTTTAGTGTTTCCAGCATGTTAAATGCTAGAATTAATTTCCTCCAAAAGTATCACTGCAATTTTTAAGTATCTGAGGCATCCATCCTTGATGCTATCATCCTTAGTATCTTGAGTGGAGCTCTCTGCGTCATTTGCAGCTCTTGCTTGTCAGTTCCCTGAATGAGAAGCCTGCTGTTCACTGCTTGAACCTCAGCTGTAGATGGCTTGCCAGACTTACAACAGCCTTAATGACACCTTCTACTTCATCTTCAAATCTCTGTGAATCAGAAATAAATTCTGGAGATATTTTCCCAAAATACCATTGAGCTTTGATTCTTCCACTTACTTTCAAGATTTTCCAGTGTCCTGAACTACATGCAAAATTTGAAAGCCTTTACAGAGTTTAACAATTTTGTCCATCCTCTTGGTCACTGGCCATGATGATTTAGATAAATATACTCTTGGGGGCAAGAAGCACTAAAAGGTTAGATAACTGGTCCACAGACCAGAGCACCCATTCCTCAGGCAAGGAAAATGGTTTTGGTATTAGAACCTATATGTGCAATTTAGATGTTACATCATCACAGTTGTTAACCTTTGAGTGCTCATTCTAAGCACTTCACATGTATTAAGTCTGTAACCCAACTAGCAGCCCAGTATGGTAGGTACTATTATAATCTCCATTTACAAATAAGAACACAGAAGCAGAGAAGCTAAACAACTGGACTGAGGTACCAATGCTAGTATGAGGTTTAGGTAGGACGTGGACCAAGATTAGTCCTAGAGCCTATTCTCTTAATGTCATACACTATACTGTCTCATTAGCTACTTTAAACATTAAACACAAAAATACTCTTCTCCCCACTCCTGAAGCCCACTTTTCAGACAAAGATTAGACAGACCTATAAAACAAAAAAATAATACATGTGAGGAACGTGCTTCTTAGTCCAATCAAGTATACGGGACCAAATGGACAACACCTGCCCAAAAGCCAAGATGAAAAGGCAGGAAGGGACAGGAAAACTGGACGAATGGACACAGGGAACCCAGGGTAGAAAGGAGCAGTCTGCTGTCTCATTGTGGGGATTGCAACCAATGTCTCAAAACAATAAGTGTATCAATTTTTGAATGAGAAATTAACTTGAGCTGTAAACTTTCACCAAAAGCAAAATAAAATTAAAAAAAAAAATACTCTTCTCTCTGTCTGCTTCCTTCTCCCAAAGTCAGTGATGCTCCCTGATCATCCACACAACCCAACAAAAGGAGGTGGCCAAAGGACCTTCAGCAGATGGTAGGATAAGGGAAAAGCAATGTGTCAGAAAGACACTAAGAGCATAGGAAGACTGCCCATAAAACACTCTAAATAAACACAACTTGTTGATGGAGGGCCCCAAACAGGAACTATTCTAAATGAAGCCAAGGGCCACCTGCAGTAAGTAAAGGATTTAAAGCTGAGTCTGATCCGTAATCATTTTTACAGCAAGTCAGCATTCACACTAGATACTGATCCGCTGTAATAAAACCTCAACTGAGAGTTTAAGACTTAACCCAGGTGATGTACCAGATTGTAGGGGGGCCGAGGGTGATTTCTTTGGGACAAAGAATATACATAAGTATTCTTTTCCATTCAGGGAAAAGCTATATTTGTAATTAATTGACATTTTTTAAATAGCATTTTATTGTCTATACCTCTCTAAATTGCACTTAACGGGAGCATCAGCACCAAATTTACAATTACACCACTCCATCAAAATTTGAGTGTTAAGTAACACAAAATCCAACTCAGACTGGCTTATGTCATTTAACAAGATGTCCAGAGGTAGGCTCCAGGCACAGAACAATCATGGCTCACATGATAGCTTTGCAAAAAAAAAGCGAAACTTACTGCCACTGAGTCAATTCCAACTCATAGCGACTCTACAGGACAGAGCAGAACTACCCCATAGGGTTTCCAAGGAGCGGCTGTGGATTCCAACTGCCAGCCCAAGGCTCCATGATAGCATTAGGAAACAAGATTCAGTTAGCTCTTCACTCCACAGCCCTTACTCTCAGGCTGGCTTTACTCATGGTCCCAAAATCGCAGTAGGCGTTCCAGGCATCACAACCAGACATCAAAGGGGAAGAGCAGAAAAACATCTTTTTTTGAGTATCCTTAAATGAAAGGAAACCTTTTCTTGAAATCTCTAGCAGACTTCCTATCATGTCTCCTTGGTCAAAATTAGGATACATCCTCATTTATAAACTAATTAAAGCAGCCTGGTGGCACAACGGTTAAGTTGTAGAAAACCCTATAGGGCAGTTCTACTCTGTCTCTTGGGGTTGCTATGAGTTGAAATTGACTTTACAGCACCTAACAACAACTAGCTCAAAAAAATGGGTTTACCATACAAAATCAGTTGGATTCCTATACACCAATAAAGAGAACTACAAAAAGGAAATCAGGAAAACAATACCATTTATAATAGCCCCTAAAAAAATAAATACTTAGAAATAAATCTAACCAGGGATGTAAAAGACCTATACAAAGAAAACTACAAAATACTGTTGCAAGAAACCAAAAGAGAACTGCACAAATGGAAAAACATACCATGCTCATGGATAGGTACACTTAACATTATGAAAATGTCAAGTCTACCCAAAGCAATTTACAAATACAATGCAATCCTGATCCAAATACCAACAGCATTCTTTAAAGATATGGAAAAACTAATCATTAACTTCATATGGAAAGGGAAGAAGCCCCGGATAAGTAAAGAACTATTGAAGAAGAAGAATAAAGTAGGAAGACTCACACTACGTGGCCTCAGAAACTACTATTACAGCTATGGTAGTCAAAACAGCCTGGTACTCTAACCCAGAAAAAAAAAAAAAACAGATTTACTGGCCTAAAGGAGACTGGAGAAACCCCGAGAGTATGGCCCCCAGACACCCTTTTAGCTCAGTGGTGAAGTTATCTCTGAGGTTCACCGTTCAGCCTGGGAGTGGACAGCCCCGTAAAACCAAATGGGACTAATGAGATACAGTAGTCCAGTGACAAGGGTCAGAAGGCAGAAGGGGACAAGGTAGCTGGTGATAGGGAACCCAAGGTTGAGTAAGGATATTGTTGATGTGTTGTGAGATTGTTAACCATTGTCATAGGACAACATGTGTAGTAACTGTTAAATGAGAAACTATTTTGTTCTGTAAGCCTTCATCTTAAGTGAGAATAACAGCACAACTGGAAGAGAGTAGCCAATGTCACTGAACTGTACATGTAGAAATTTTTGAAATGGTGTATCTTTGGCTATGTGTATTTTCACCAAAAAAAAAGGTTGAGAAGTTAGAGGGTTGACATGTTGTGGGGTTGTTAACCAACGTCATAAAACAATATTGTACTACTATTTCAAGAGAAACTCTTTGTTCTGTAAGTCTTCACCTGAAGTACAATAAAAAAAAAAAACAGCCTGGTACTGGTACAACAACAGACACATTGACCAATGGAACAGAATTGAGAACCCAGATGTAAATCCACCCACCTATGGTCACCTGATCTTTGACAAAGTCTCAAAGTCCATCAAATGGGAAAAAGACAGTCTTTTTAAAAAATAGTGCTGGCAAAACTAGATGTCCATCTGCAAAAAAATGAAACAGGACCCATACCTCACACCATACACAAAAACTATTTCAAAATAAATCAAGACCTAAATATAAAACCAAAAACTATAAAGGTCATAGAAGAAAAAACAGGGTCAACGCTAGAGGCCCTAATACATGGCATTAACAGTATACTAACAACATATAAACTTGAGAAGATAAGCTAGATAACTGAGATCTTCTAAATATTAAACACTTATGCTCATCAAAAGACTTCACCAAAAGAGAAAAAAGAGAACCTACAGACTAGGGAGAAATATTTGGCTATGGCAAGTTCAATGAACGTCTAATCTCTAAAATCTACAGGAAAATCCAACATCTCTACAACAAAAAGACAATCCATTTGAAAAACGGGCAAATGAACACTCACCAAAGAAGACATTCAAGTGGCTAACAGACACATGAAGAAACACTCACGATCATTAGCCATTAGAAAAATGCAAATCAAAACCACAGTAAGATACCATCTCATCCCGGTGGCATTACTGGCACAAATCAAAAAAATAGAAAATACCAAATATTGGAGAGGCTGCAGGGAGACTGGAATTCTTACGCACTGCTGGTGGGAATGCAAAATGGTACAACCACTTTGGAAAATGATATGATGCTTCCTTAAAAAGCTAGAAAAAGAAATACCATATGATCCAGCAATTCTATCCCCTGCTGAGAATTTGCATTTGCACAGAAAATGTACTGAATCAGAATCTACATTTTAACAAGATCCCCAGGTGATTCTTATGTATAATGCAAATTCTCAATAGGGGGTTGAACCAAAATGAAAGGTTCAAAGGCAATGGGGTGAGGAGCTAGACTAATCAGAATTACCCCTAATCTAGCTCAATTAGCATAACAGTTTGTAAAGACAATGTTCTACATTCTACCTTGGTGAGTAGCATCTGGGGTCTTAAAAGCCTGTGAACAGCCATCAAAGATACTCCACTGGTCTCACCCCCTCGGGAGCAAGGGAGAATGAAGAGAACAGGATACAAGGAAAAGATTAGTCCAAAGGACTAATGGACCACAGCTACCAAGGACAGAGCTGGAGAAGGATGTAAAACAAAATTCCAACACATACAAAAAAGACCAAATTTACTGGCCTGAAAGAGACTGGAGAAACCCCAAGAGTATGGCCCCCAGACAGCCTTTTGGCTCAGTGGTGAAGTCACTCCCGAGGTTCACCGTTCAGCCAGCGATTGGACAGCGCCATAAAACAAAACAGGACTAATGAGGCACAGCAGTCCAGGGACAAGGACTAGAAGGCAGAAGGAGACA
>NW_004443995.1:10104084-10106690 GCF_000243295.1 Trichechus manatus latirostris
TATTTGTTCTGTAAACCTTCACCTAAAGTACAATAAAAAAAAAGAATTACCCCTAATCACCTTTCCCTGAGTCACTTAGGTGTGGACACCTGAACAAAATCTGGATTCTTTCACAGAGGGAAAAAGACTATTGGCTGGGCAACCAATGGAGTCTACACAACCACTTTACATTTGTGTTTTCAAAAGCACTTTAACATCGTTTCATTCAATCCTCAATGATTTCTGCAGCAGTCCCATTTTACAAATAAGGAAACCAGGCTCAAGTTTACAAAGAAGTGAAATTCTCTTAAGTTTTCCAAATTTCAGTATGTTTCAATGCAATGACAACTTGAAAATTTTCCTCAGAAAGAATTTCCATAAGAACCATTTCTCTGAAACAATAAATACAAAGACAGCAAAATGAAATTTTTATGTTGTCCTGAGGGAAACAAAACAAAAACCATTAAAATATCAAGGCCTAAAAGAAGTACTAGGAGCCCTGGTGGCACAGTGGTTAAGCACTCAGCTGTGAACCAAAAGGTTGGTGGTTCTAACCAACCAGCTGCTCCACGGGAGAAAGACGTGGCAGTCTGCTGCCGTAAAGATTACAGCCTTGGAACCCTATGGGGCAGTTCTACACTGTCCTATAGGGTTGTTATGAGTCGGAAACAACTCAAAGGCAAGGGGTTTGGTTTTGTTTTTGTTTTTTTTAAAAGATATTAAAATCGAGACTCAGAAGACCCTTAACTCTGCCACTAACAAGGTCCCTTACATCCTTCTCCGTGTCTGTAACAAGAGCAGGCTCCTTTCTGAGGGCCCACTCTAGCTTCACATATGCATACACATACACAAACACACAGGCACTGCTGGCCAATCTAAGTTTACTAAAGCACATTTCATGTAGCTATGTAAGTGCTTAATAACTATAAGGACTATTTGTCTTTTGAAAATTTCCCAACAGAATATATTTTTCTCAAGAACACCTGATGTAAAATTTATGATAAAAACATATATGGCTTACTCCTGTTTTCTGGCAAATATACTATACATTTTTATGAATTATAAACATTGGAAACTGCGTAGATATCACATAAAAGCCTAAACAAAAGTTTAAACTGTATTGGATAAGGATACTGGTTATTCTAGGAAAGGAAAAAAATGAAAACAGAAAAAGGACTAAAAAACCATTTTAAAGAATCCATTGAATTGAGTGACAGATCTCCAAATCCACCACATAAGTCAATAGCCCAAGCATCCCTGTCATGGATTAAATTATGTCCCCCCAAAAATGTGTGCATCAATTTGGCTGGGCCATGATTCCTGGTATTGTGTGATTTTCCTACATGTTGTAAATCCTGCCTCTATGATGTTAATGAGGGGGGATGGGTGGCAGTTGTGTTAATAAGGCAGGACTCAATCTACAAGATTTGATTGTGTCCTGAGGCAATCTCTTGAGATATAAAAGAGAGAAGTGAGCAGGGAGACAGGGGGACCTCATACCACCAAGAAAGCAGTGCCAGGAGCAGAGCGCGTCCTTTGGACCTGGGGTCCCTGCGCAGAGAAGCTCCTAGTCCTAGGGAACACTGAAGGGAAGAAGGCCCAACAGAGAGAGAAAGCCTTCCCCTGGAGCTGATGCCCTGAATTTGGTCTTTTAGCCTACTCTACTGTGAGAGAATAAACTTCTCTTTGTTAAAGCCATCCACTTGTGGTATTTCTGTTACAGCAGCACTAGATGACTAAGACAATCCTCAACCCACAGCCACCTCCAAATTCACCCTACACACAGATGTCAAATATCACCTCTAAACCATCTCTTTCCCATTATGTCAGGCTTCTGCTGAAAAACCTTTAGGATAAAGTTCACATTCCCAGCCTAGTTTTTATGGCCTTCCATAATCTGAAAGTGACCTTTCAGTTCATCCCATTTCACTATCTGAAATGAAATCTCCATTCCAGCCAAACTGGTCTCCTCACTCTTCCCCAAACACTCCAAGTATTCTGGCTTCTTCTCAGCTATTTCCAATCTGTCAAAGTTCTAGTCCTTACGTAAAAAAATTACTGAGTTCCAAAACTTCCGGCTACCCTTCTCCACTATAACATACCACAGACTCGTATTCCTGGTAAAGTGAGAATACTTAGTTGTCACTGAATTTTTAACCATTTAACTTTTATGTCTGTGTATCCTTTGTTTCTTCAAGAACTTACTTAGCACAGTACAGACAGGAGTTCAACTATGTTCCCCAGACTGAGCTGAATTTTACTAATGGACAACAAACACAAGCACAAGAGCCTCCCTCTTATTCCTTCTTAACATCTTAATCTCAATATTTAACAAAGTATAGGTGCTGATTGCCAAATAACTGAACTTGGTAGTAAGCCTCTGAATCCTAAAGAACCTCCTCCAACTTCTTTAAATACTTATGGAATATTCAAAGCATCAAGACATAAAAATTGTATAAACCCAAAAAGTATTTACTGCATTCAGGAGGCATGTTACAAAGCAATTCATAGAAGCTCCACAGACACTTCCAAACTCCCTGAGGGACTGAATTGCTGGGCGGAGGGCTGTGGGGACCATGGTCTCAGAGAACATCTAGCTCAACTGGCATAACACAGTTTATAAAGAC
>NW_004443995.1:10107599-10110508 GCF_000243295.1 Trichechus manatus latirostris
TTAACCAATGTCATAAAACAATATGTGTACTGACTGTTTAATGAGAAACTATTTGTTCTGTAAACCTTCATCTAAAGTACAATAAAAAATAAAAATAAAACAGAAATCACTTAACACCCACAATCCTGAAAATGCACAAAATGCCATTTTTGCAAATGAAAGTGTAAAGCATCTGAAATATAAACAATCTGACCGATTTGATGGTTATTTTTTCTGTAGATGGTCCGTCTACTGTCCTTCCTCTTGACTCTCTTCACTCTCAGATGTTACAGAAAGGCTCAACTGGTTAGGTGAACGTTTGACCTAGGCTGCAATCTCAAACGACCTAATCAGGCAATTTCCCAATGCTGCATAACCTTACTAATGACTCTAAGGAGAAGGGCAGACGAAACCAGACACAAAGAATTAAGTGATTTGTCCAAATGTCATGTAGCCACGCCCGAACAGTAAAGAATTAAATACAGGTCTCTTAAATCCAGTGCTCTGAGGCTTTGAAACGGGAACTCTAAGTACACTTTATGGGACAAGCTGAGCCAAAGCAGGATATTCCTAACCAGCCAAAAAGTGTAAGTGCTAAATCTGTATTTTCCTCTTCTGGGAAAGAATTTAATTAAACATAACAAGAAAAAAAGATACTTTCCAGTTGCTCTCCCAAGCATGATTACAAATTATGTTTCTTATGATAAAGCACAACAATCAAAAGGAGTAAGATGCCAATTCACGAATTCAAGAAAGTCTACATTCTTGGGAGGAAGGATGACAGCTGTCCCCCCAGATGCAGTAGCTGCTGCTGGAACACAAGGCTTGCATCCTGTTGGCAGAAGAACTAAAAGGCCATCATATAAATAGCTTTCTACCAGTGGCCAAACTGGCTTTGCCATCTCTCTCTCTCCACACCAAAACCTCGCTCCTCATCCCCCTAGCTCCAGAGGGAGCTGCTACTGCCAGTAAGAGAAGAGGAGAGAAACGTACACTCCCCCAGAGTAACACTGGTTAACTCCAACCTAAGGAAGGAGTCTTCTTCCTCAGTGCTCTTTCTGCACACCTCTATCTTCCCCTGCTCATCCCTACATACAGATAGCCTCTCCCTACTTCCCACCCAACACACATACCAAGAAAGCAAAGAGCCATCAACCAAACAAAGTGATTTCCAATCAAGATTTTCCAACACCAGAGATGTCACAGAGCCAAAAGGAGAATCATCCAGAGAAGTTCAGTGACTTGCTTCCAAAATTACAGGGATGGCTCACAAAATTCTTCCTATTAAAATTTATTTTAACTCATTCATTAAATGAATATTTACTTGCGGCAGATGCTGTGCTGGGTACTGGGGACAGAATGTTTTAATTTTCCTTAATTAAAATTTGGTGGGGGGCAGCACCATGGGGTATCTTTCCCAGAGGTGGTGTCTACAAGCAAGTATACAAGGTACAAACTCCCAAAGCTGGCAATCACTGAATTGACGGACTAAAGGAAAGATAAAGCCCCTAACAATACAGATGCAGAAGACTGGATACTGCCCTTTTCTGCTGTATATGTATGTTGTAAAAAGCTTGGAGAAGGGGGGACTCACAGGCATCCTCAGAGAGGTCCTGGGGGTGGTCAGGCTGCCCAGGTCCCCACTCCAACTAATTCCTCCCCACTTCACCAGCAGCATCACCAACTCAGTGTTCCAGCATGAATTTCTGCTAACCTCCCTCCTGGCAAGACTCTCCTCAGCTCTACTAACTAGCCTTATCTCTGTTTCTCGAGTGCCCAGTTGGAGTTCCCTATTTGCAGGCAATGCCCGCCCTGGCCAGGGGGCAGGCTATCCGCTCACCCTTACAAGTCCCAATCTTTGAACGCTCCTCAACGCAGGAGAGAAAGAATGTGCGGAAAGAAGCACAAAGCCAGGTGGACTTTCTGGTTTGACACAGGTGAATGAATGACACGGGACAAGACTGCCGGCGACGATTAGAAAATGAGACGGGAGGAGTACAACTCAAAGGACTCCTAAAAGGAATCAATACCGAGCTGGGGTTTTCAAAAAAATCTGCAGGAAAGTTCTTTTGAGAAATCACGAGACAAAACTTGTAAAACTGAAGCTTGATTTGTAGAGGACTTGAGCAGCTTCAGTAAGCAATAAAACCCGACTCCGGGCGGGCGGTGAGCGCTGTGCGTCGGTCCAGCGGGGAGTGCGGGCACCGACGGGTGCTCGGCTGGGGCCGAGCTGGGGCTCCCGGGCGGCGCGCCCCCAGGCAGGGCTCCTTATCCCGCCGCTGCAGAGAGGAAGGGGTAGGAAAAGGGACTCGCCACTGGCATCCTGGGAAAGGCATGACCCAGAGCCTTCCAGGTTCCGAGCACCTGAGCTGGTCCGGAATGAATCTCCTGTTCCTCTGCCTGAGGGCCCTGGGCACTGCCTGGAGCGGCCTCCGAGCCCGGGACCGTCAGTATCCCGCCGGGAGAAGCTCCTCCCGGCCTCGCCACACCGCAGCCCGCCCACGCCCGGGTCCCCGCCAGCCTCTCGGGCCGCTGCTTACTTTTGGTCGCAGCTATAAGGTTCTTCCCGTCCTTGATGAGCTCTTTGATGAACTTGTTGGTCCTCTCGAGCTCCGCTTCGTGGGCGCGAATCCTCTCCCTGAACCAGGGGCTGTCGAGGTAGCAGTCGCTGAACTCCACAGGCTGCAGACCCATGACGGCAGCGGTCCGCGCGCGGAGCCCAGAGCCGACAGACGCACTGCAGCGCCGGCCAGGCTCCGCGGCCAGGTGCTGGGCCGAGCAGGCAGGAAGCCCCGGAGAAGCTAGCAGTCCCGGGCGCGCGACGATTGCGCCGCAGACATGTCTCGAGCAGCCGAGCCTCAGCCGCGGAGGAGCGGCCGCCGAGCGAAAACCACAGCGCCTCGCTCTCGGAGGCCCCAGCAAACCTTCAG
>NW_004443995.1:10110719-10137146 GCF_000243295.1 Trichechus manatus latirostris
CTTCTTCCTTCCTTTCCTCGCGGCAGTTCCCACTCCTCTTCCTTCTGAGGCTTTCTCAGTCTAGAATTTGGTTGGGCTTACTCCCACTTCGAAGGCGCGCGCCCTACCCTGGTCTTCGGCCCCCCCCTCCGAGGTGACTCACAATCTGCTCCGCAATGGCTGGGAACTCGACCGGGAAAAGAAAGGAGCGTCTTAATAGCAGTCTCTAATCCCCGCAGCCGGGGACATAACTCAGAGACGACCTGGTTTGCTAGGGAAAATATGTGACTCATTTATCCCTGAATGGACCCTGAGCTGTGAACGGACTCAAAAGCAGAGATGTCTATTTCTTTTATTCACGTTCTTCATTTAAAATCAAATGCGTTTTAAAATAATAGATTTTAGATTGAAACTTTGTCAAGGGCAGGGGGCATTTTCTTGGCGGCCCAGCAGATCCTATTACACTCTTTGTGTATCCACACTAGACTTGGGGGAAGGTGACTAAACCACAGAAAAGTTGTTTCTGTTGTGTTCAGCAGATTAAATTTGCTTGGGTATGTAGAGATGATCTCTGTTTTTCTAAAACTCTTCACCGGAAAACAAATGCCAGGTTAGTTGTGGTTAACAATTTTCGTCAGTGCACATCGAAAAGCCTACTATTCCATGTATTCTGAAACAAAGGTATCTCACAAAGTTAAGACATTTTAAATTATTGAAATTTATATACCCAAAAAAAATTACTACTAGTTCAGTAGAGAACTTTTCCTAATAGCAACTAACAATTTATTGAGCAGTTACTATGTGCCAGGTACATACTATGCACTCTACATACTTCTTTTACTAACTTACAATATAAGTGGTAGGTTTAATGATGCTAATATCACCAAGAAACTTCAAAATGGTATTTAAAACGTTCAGGCTCTGAGCTGGATGATTAAGAATTTGTTTGGACAGCATGCTGTAGGAGTGTAACCTTCAGGAACAAGTTAAATAAGCCTCCTACTCGATAAACTTTTTTTTACAAAACAGCCTCGTGAGTGGCTAACCCACAGATAAATATTACTTTAATGTCCATCCTCCAGAGATTTCAAAGTGTTTTGCAAATAACTTTTAGGCATTGAAAACTTTAGTTCCTCTTAAACTCAGCAGGAGGCTGGAGTCTACAGTGAATAAAGGGGAGAAAGACACTCAAGAACAGAAGGTATGTAAACAAACAGTGAGAGCCTTGAAAATAGCCAAACACTGACAGGCGTTTAATCCTGTGGGCAAAAACCTAAACCTTTTCCTTGCAAAGAGGGGCTGCCAGCAGTTCCTCAAAATGTTAGCAATTCCCTTCGTAGGTATATGCCTAAGAGAAATGGAAATGTATGTCCACGCAAAAACTTGCTGTCTCAGTTACCTAATGCTGCTACAACAGATTACCACAAGTGGATGGCTTTAACAAACAGAAACTTATTCTCTCACAGTCAGTAGGCTAGAAGTCCAAATTCAGGGCACCAGCTCCAGGGGAAGGCTTTCTCTTTCTGTCGGCTCTGGGGGAAGGCCCTTGTCATCAGCCTTCCCCTGGTCTAGGAGCTTCTCAGAGCAGGGACCCTGGGTCCAAAGGACTAGCTCTCCTCCTGGTTCATTCTTGGTGGTAGGAGGGCCCCCTGTCTCTCTGCTTGCTTCTCTCTTTTGTATCTCAAAAGAGACTGACTCAAGATACAACCTAATCTTATAGATTGAGTCCTGCATCATTAACATAACTGCCTCTAATCCTACCTCATTAACATTATAGAGGTAGGATTTATAACATATAGGAAAATCACATCAGATGACAAAATGGTGGACAATCACACAATATTGGGAATCACAGCCTAGCCAAGTTGACACACATTTTGGGGGGACATAATTCAATCCATAACACTTGTACACCAATGCTCATAGCAGTGTTATTCATAATAGTCAAAAAGTAGAAACAACCCAAATGTCCATCACTTGATGATTGAATAAACAAAATGTGGTATACCCATATGATGGAATATTAATCTACAATAAAAAGAAATGAAGTACTGATGCATGCATGATAAACCTGAAAAACATTATGCTACGTGAAAGACGCCAGTCACAAAAGACCACATATTCTATGATGCCATTTATATGAAATACCCAGAATGGGCAAATCTATAGAGACAGTAAGTAGATTAGTGGTTGCCAGGGGCCTAGGGGAGAGGCTGTTGTGGGTGAGGGGGAGCGACTGCTAATGAGGAAGGTGTTTCTTTTTTGGGTGATGAAGATGCTTTAAACTTAGATTGTAGTAATGGTTGCACAACTCTTTGAATATACTAAAAAACATTGAATTGTACACTTTAAATGGATGGTTTTTGTACTTAATGAATTATACTTCAATAAAGAAGTTAAAGAAAGGAGTTAAAAAGAGTGTGATGAGAAATTATAGAAGGGGAACTTGATAGAGATTGGAGGAGGGGTCAAGGAAGGTCTCTGTGAAGAAATATCGTTTAATCAGTGACTAGAATGATCACTAGGCGTTAACCATTAAATCAGATGTGGGAAAAGAGTAATCCAGGCAGGGAACCAGCCTGTGAAACCCCTGGGATGAGAAAGAGCCTGGTACCTTCAAGAGACTAAAAGAGAAGTTCAGGTTGCTGAAGACCACTGAGTGAGAGAAATAGGCTCAAGATGACACAGGGGGATAGAAGGTAGGCAGGGGCCAGATTGTGCAGAGCCTCATAGGTCATACCCAGGATTTTAGATTATATCCTAATGCTATTGGAAGCCTTTGAAGAGTTTTAAGCATGGTGGTAATATGATCTGGTTCGTGTTCTCCCTCTGGCTGCTGTGTGGAGAATGGGAATTCAGATGGAAGGCTGCTGTAGTTGTCTGAGCAAGAAATGGTATAGCTTAACCCTGCAATGTGATAAATGGAATCAAAATATATTTTAGAGGGAGATTTTTGGACTTGACCATGGCTTGGATGTTGTAAATGAGGAGGAAGGTGTCAAGGATGATCCCCAGGCTTCTGGCACGATAGTTAGAGGAGAATGGATATTCCATCTGCTGAAAGAGGAACATGGGAAAAAAAGCTGATGTGGTGGTGATGGTTAGGATGGGCCAGATCAGCTTCTATTTTACCCTCATTACATTTAAGGCACACAGAAAACATTCACACAGAGCACACATTTAGCGTGTATGTCAAGTAGGCCTCAATATCTGACGTGGCATTTTAATTCGTTGTTCAGTGCCTGGAATTAATGAAGGATTAGAATCAACACAAACTGGCCAAGTTTTAGGCCAGATGAAATGGAGGTAACTCAGAGGAAACCTTTCCTTTATGTAGGTTCCAGTGTATACAATATTGCCCTTCCCTGGTGAGTCACAAAGTTGCTACCAATAAAGTTGAAGATAGGTACTACTGAATTTTGGATATGTTTCAGGCTGTGAGTCAGTTAGATTTAGGCTCAGACACATTACAACAGAAAACCCAAAATAACAGTGCTTTAAATGATCAGGAGTGTATTTCTCTGTCCCATTTAAAAGAAGTCCACGAGTAAATAGCCTAACATGGTAACATAGTCCCAGGGGTCTGGGGCTTGTTATATCTGTCTGCTCCACCATCTTAGCATTAGCTTCCAGCCTCAGTGTCACTTCCTGGTACCAGATGTCTTCTAGAGCTCTTTCCAGGAAGAAGAAAGAGAAAAGGGTAAAAGGGGCCCCCTCCCAGCTGGCTTAGCTGCTTTTCTCAGCCTTCCTGCGGGTCCTACACAATATTTTTGCTTTTTCTGTCATTGACCAGAACTTAGTCATATGCAAGGAAAGCTGTAAAATGTGGTCTTTTATCCAGGTATGTTGCCACTCTAAATAAAATCTGAGTTTCTTATGAAAGGAAAATGGACAGTCTATGCCACATGTTGACACCTTTATGAGTGAGGTATGTATTTTTTATGCAAATAACCGCGCTGTCTACATTTGTTTGCCAACCTCGCCCTTCCCCCGCCGAGGTGTTTTCGTAGGTGCCGCTATGCCAATTTTTTTTTACATGTTGCTATAAAAAATTAGCAGCATTTATGAAAATACTTCACGGGGGGAGGGCACAGTTGGCAAATAAAGTGTGCATTATTTGCGTAAAAATACAGTATATAAATTACAGCTGTGGCAAAACAAATGATGTAATGAGAAGAACTATTAATAAATCTTTGGGTATCTTCCAGACTGGATGAGGCTTCTTTATCTTATAAGTATTAAGGAGAAAAAACACAAAAACAAAAAGAAAGAAGAAAAAAAACCTCAATGCAGCTTAAGCAATAAGCAGAATTTATTGGAACACATCACTGAAAACCTCCACGGAAAGGTAGGTCAGCCTTCTGGGTCAGTAATCAGCATTGCACTTCTCTGTGATTCTGTCAGGTCTGCCCCCTCTGGGTATTGACTACTGCCTCCAGAAGCTTCCTTCATGAGAACCAAATGGCTTCAACCACATCAAACTCACCCATAAACAATACCTATAAATTAGAAAGCGGCTCCCTCTACCACAACTACAGTAAGTCCCCAGGTTACGAACTCTGACTTACAGACAACTTCACTTTATCATTTAATGTTATGTGAATTTGCCCTCACTTTGAACGAACCCCTACTTGCAACAAATTCTTCATCACAATCACCTTCACTTGCTCCACATGCAGCTTTTAAATCACTGAAAAGGCTTCAAGCCTTTTCTTGCACTAAAGTAAGGCCAAATAAGAACCGTAAGCACCTGTTCCCACTTACCTACAAATTCAACTTATAGGTGGACTCAGGAACTGATCTTGTTTGTAACCCAGGGACCGCCTGTACTTTAATCTGGGCATCAAACCAATTTTGGAGACTGGCTGACTCGCTCACACCTGGAGGCCTGTCCCTCAACTGATCATGGAGACAAAGGGGGTAATTCAAGTAGCTTAGGCCACTCGAGGGCCACCCTTTGAGTTGAGAGTAGGTTAATCCACTCAGGATATGCAATTGCTATAGAAAACCCTGGTGGTGTAGTGGTTAAGAGCTACAGCTACTAACCAAAAGGTTGGCAGTTCAAATCTACCAGGTGCTCCTTGGAAACCCTATGGGACAGTTCTAACCTGTCCTATAGGGTCGCTATGAGTTGGAATCAACTTGACAGCAAATAGGCTTGGTTCCTTTACACAAGTTCACAAATTAGTGGTCTCTGAAAAGTATAATGAAGGAAGAGTGACAGACCCCCTGCAACTCCCCCCTGCAGGCCACTCCCCTCCCCTTACGTAATCACTGTTAGCAGTTTGTGGTGCAACTTTTCTTCAAAACAATCATCACAGGATAATAATATAACCGTACAAATGAGTTTGACATTTTCATTGTTGTTTTTTTGAGTGCTGTCGAGTTGATTCCGACTCATAGCGACCCCACGTGACAGAGTAGAACTGCCTGTAATCTTTACAGAAGCAGATCATCAGGTCTTTCTCCCATTGGGTGGGTTCAAACCACCAACCTTTCGGTTAGTAGATGAGTAATTAACCATTTTAACCATTGCACACCAGGGCTCCTTTTGACATTTTCATTTTATCTATATTTTTAGAAGACATTTTTTCATCACAGAACACCTGTTGATAGTTTGTGAACTAGCACACTGGCTAATACTATTTGAGAAATGCTGTACTGAGATCAAGCACTACCCTGCCTAAGCTCTACTGAGGGTCTATCCAAATCTCTGCATCTTCCAGGATTGCAGTGGGGGCACCAGTGTGGTGTGGGGCAATGCTTACTCATGCTTCCAACATTTACTGAGCACCCATTATATGCCAGGTACTATGCTATTACTAGTTCTAGGAAATTTTTTTGTAGGTTTTTGGGATGTTCTATGCAGACAGAGGAGCCCTGGTGGGGCAGTGGTTAAAGAGCTCTACTGCTAACCAGAAAGTTGGCGGTTCAAACCCACCAGCCACTTTGCAGGAGGAAGATGTGGCAGTCTGCTTCCATAAAGATTACAGCCTTGCAAACCCTATGGGGCAGTTCTGCTCTGTCCTATAGGGTTGCCATGAGTCGGATTCGATAGCGGTGGTGTGGTTTTTTATTTTTTATGCTATTACTGATACCACAATAGTGAATAAAATAAGCATGATTCATGCCTTCATGGAGCCAGAGAGAAAGAATGATATCAAATAATTACAAATATAAAATTTAAACAAAAATTCTAATGCATGCTAGAAAGGAGCTGTATGTGGTACTATGTATAACAGAGGAATTGTGCCTAGTGTGAAATGTCGGTAAGGAAGTGATAATTGAGCCAAGTGCTGAAGGATGAGGAGTTAATTGGGAGAGGTAGAGTGGATGTAATGTGGAGGGAAAAAAAGCATCCCCAGAGGAATCGTCATGGAAAGACTAGTACGAGAAACAGAAAAAGGTAGTATGGCTGGAGCACCGTAGGCTGAGAAGAACTGGAGAAGAAGTGAAGGGCATCCCATCTGCTTTGGCACCAGGCTGGCTTCTTTCCTTGAGAACACTGAGTGTGGGCTTCAGAACTCCTCTAGGGTTCCTTGATTTTTTCTAAGGAAAGCTGACTTTTTCCAGAAACCCTAGACATCATACTTGGAAGAGTTGGGGACCCCAGGAAGCTCTAAAACTATTCCATTTACTTAGGAATATTCAGTCAGCAAATATTGACTGAGCGTCTATGGTGGGCAAGGCACACTGGTAAGTGCTACGAGAAATACTAAGGTGAGACTGTCTTAATCTCAAGGCATTTACAGTCTGGTATACTTTAGTTATGGGGAATAAGCAATCAGCATGAATAATTATATAGCAAAGCACACTCCTGCTTAGGCCAGCCAGCCTGGCAGGCAGGCTGGGAAGTGGACTTCCCCAGTGTATCTGTAGTGGGGTGGTGGGGAGGTAGGTGTATGTGAGAGGAAACTTTCCAATCCTCCCACATTTAAATTCATGGCCTCTGAAGAAATCTAAGACTCATCTTTTCAAGTTTGGAGGTGGAAGGACCTAGCTCAAGAACGTGTAGGTCAAGGTACACAGCCAGTACTCTCCCCAGTACCGGAATCCCTAGTCAGTGCAATCACCGCTTCCCCTGCCTCCAGCTTTTGGAGAAACCTGGGGTAGAGAAGGGGGAGCTGGGTATCTGGGTATATTATATACATAGAGAGATGGGTTCCAACCCATCCAGAGGCACCTCAGAAGAATGGCCTGGTAATCTGCTTCTGAAAGGTCATAGCCTTGAAAACCCTATGGTGCGGTTCTACTGTGCACACACGGGGTCACCACGAGTTGGAATCAACTCGATAGCACCTAACAATAACACAGAGAGAGAGAGACATCAGTGGGTACTCCCTACCTCCCACAGATCCCTCAGGCAAATGCCACCCTCTTTTCTGTAACATGTGGATCAACTGACCTAAGCAGTGACTTTGCAATTTATTTTATCCAGATATCCACTGGTATAAAAAATATTAGTCAGAGGAGAAAGAAAAGCTCTAAATAGTATGTTTTTTTCCCAGCACCCCAAATGCCACCAGCATGGCTGAGAGAGATTACTAGAGGATGACCTCCAACCTGGCAATTATCCAGCCACTGGAAAGAAAAGTCAGTCTGCTGGACTACGGGCATATTCTCAGAGTCCATAGGAATTTCAGTAAAATAGATAGTGAAAGAAATATATGTATGTTCTTATCCTTTGACCCAGTAATTCCACACCTGGCAATATGTCCTAAAAAAAAAAAAAAAAAGAAAAGAAAACATTTTTTTCAATGTACATGCTTAGGGCTATTTGTTAAGGGGGAAAAGAGAGAGCAAGAGAACGCAAATAGTAAAATAAATCAGTACATATCAGCTCAATAGACTCATGGGTTTATGGACTTTTCAGCCATTAAAATGATCTTTTCTCTCTCTCTCTCTCTCTCTCTCTCTCTCTAATTGATGGACACGGAAAACTTTGGATGTTCAGCCTTCATTCCTCTTTCCCTAGAGCACCCTGATTTCCATCTAGGTGATCACTTTCCCACATAGCAGTCTTGGTAAAATTCCTGAGCCTGCCTTCCACTAGGAAGCCATAGGGGTCCCTGGAGCCTCCTCCAGCTAAATTCTTTCTCTGAGGCCTGCTACAGCCAAGGAGTGGGCACGTGAGCTAAGCTCAGCCAATCAGACTCTTTCCCAGGACTTCGACTCTTGAGCACAGTAAAGCACTGACAGAAGAAACAAAGTTCGTCTGTTCCAAGCATGAGTGTCCAAAGCAGGGACGCATTACCCAATAAACAAGGTAAGCACCGGCTTAGGGCATCAACAAAACAGGGGCACCAGTTGTCGAAAGCAAAAACCGATAGATGTCAAGCAGAGAGGACACAAAGAAAAGCGAGTACTGCAGTGGAAGGGAACTGGCAGGGCATTAAATGAAACTGATACCAGCTCCAGCACATGAGAATGTGCTGGCTGCAAATAAAATTCATGCAGGGTTATGAAGGCACCCACACGCAAGTTTGTTTAAGCTATGAGGCCCCTAACAACTCAACATCTTCATTGATATCTGTCTCCTACAGCCTCCTCCCATGTTAACTGAAATTTCTTACCTAGATGGGCCTCCTGGGAGTATACTATTTCTTTCTAATAAATAAGAGGTGGGGGTGGGCTGTCGAGTCTAACTGTTGCTACATTCACCATGGATCCAACATGAGCAGTTCTTAGGCAAGGATGGATTATATTAATAGATGACAGGTCTCTGATCCATTTTGAGAGAACCATCTTGTACATCCATGTCTGCTGATCAGCAACTCCAGCCAGGAGGGCCAGCAATGCTCTTTGCCATGATGCAAACTCATGAGCATGCTCTTGTGCACGTCTTGGTCAACAACAAATGGGAACTCCAGTCCCAGATGACACACAAAAGTGAGAGAACTCAAATGAGTCGACACTGCAATGAATTCAATCAAGTTATTTTTTAACTGTATAGCATTTACATACAGAGTTGTGTCCTAAGTTTTGTAAATGATAAATGTATAACTTTAACTTTAAAATATGTTTGGCATACACACAGATAAAATCTAGCATACATTTAATATAATACTAACCTGGTAAAAATTTAATATAATACTAACATAGCAAATCTCCAAAAAAATACTGGAAATATTAATATTTATCTAACACAAAAAGTTTTAATTTATGTATTAAATGAGCTTCATTTTTTATTGTCTGTTTTGCAGGACACAGTGCTTGATATTACTCTATATACACTAATAAACAAGGTATTAAACATGTTAAGAGGAAGAAAAATTCAATATTTATTTATTGTGGAAAATATGTGTCTGTTTTGCAACAGTGTGTTTCTAAATTTGTCATCCAAGAAAGCACAAAAAGGTGTTTATCTAAACATTGCATTTATATTTTATCAGAATATTTACGTATCTCCATGTAAGGAAATTGAACAATTCCTTGAAGAAATAAATGAAATGAATATCTAGATAATAAAAAGTATATAAATGTATTTTATTTTCCATTTCCATTCAGACTGACTTTCTTTTAAGAAATTGATTGATATTGTTATGGCAAAACAAACTTGCTTGTCAAGAAGTGATGCTATTGTTACGTCAATTACGTGCGTATCTCCCAATATGAGAGTTGAACAATTCCACAAAGAAAGAAAATGTACACTTTATAAATTTTGACTATGATAACAATTCCATTTTCTTTTTCATTTTGGACCAGTTGGGTAAAACATCCCATTCAGTTCTCTCTTGTCGACCACCTAAGAATGAGCCAGCAGCACTATTATTACGTGACTTGTGATGTGTCTGGTCCTGTCCTGCACAAAGCAAACCAAAACATGTCTTCAAATTGAGCATACCCATTTAGTTATCATCTTTGATCACTTAGCTCTAAGAAGTATGAGCTTACGTCCTCCTTTGCCTGGAACTGGCCTGTTTTACAACTATTGTCGTGGCATCTCATCCTTTTTAACATTTTTCCCCTGGAAATTTTTCTTTTTTTTTTATTATACTTTAGGTGAAGGTTTACAGAACAAATATTTTCTCATTAAACAGTCAGTACACATATTGTTTTATGACATTGGTTAACAACCCCACGATATGTCAACACACTCCCTTCTCAGCCTTGGAGGACCTTTTTTTTTGGGGGGGGGGAATATATATAGCCAAAGATACACCATTTCAAAAATTTCTACATATACAATTCAGTGATGTCGATTACGTTCTTCCAGTTGTGCTGCTATTCTCACTTTAGATGGAGGTTTACAGAGCAAAACAGTTTCACATTAAACAGTGAGTACACATATTGCCCTACGACAATGGTTAACAACCCCACTACATGTCAACACTGTCCTTACTCAACCTTGGGTTCCCTGTCACCAGCTTTCCTGTCCCCTTCTGCCTTCTAGGCCTTGTCCCTGGACTGCTGTGCCTCATTAGTCCCGTTTTGTTTTATGGGGCTATCTAATCCCTGGCTGAACAGTGAACCTCGGGAGTGACTTCACCACTGAGCTAGAAGGGTGTCTTGGGGCCATACTCTCGGGATTTCTCCAGTCTCTGTCAGGCCAGTAGATCTGGTCTTTTTTTGTGTATGTTAGAATTTTGTTCCACATCCTTCTCCAGCTCTGTCCAGAACTCTCTGTTGTGATCCCGGTCAGAGCAGTCAATGGTGGTAGCCAGGCACCATCTAGCTATACTGAACTCAGCCTGGTGGATGTCTTGGTAGCTGTGGTCCATTAGTCCTTTGGACTAATCTTTTCCTTGTATCCTGTTCTCTTCATTCTCCCTTGCTCCTGAAGGGGTGAGACCAGTGGAGAGCCTTAGATGGCTGCTCACAGGCTTTTAAGACCCCAGACACTACTTACCAAGGTGGAATGTAGAACATTGTTTTTATAAACTGTGTTATGCCAATTGTGCTAGATGTTCTCCGAGACCATGGTCCCCGCAGTCCTCCGCCCAGCAATTCAGTCCCTCAGGGAGTTTGGATGTGTCTGTGGAGTTTCCATGACCTTTCCTTGTACAAGTTGTGCTGGCTTCCCCAGTATTGTGTATTGTCTTAGCCTTCACCAAAGTTACCACTTATCTATTATGAAAATTTTTCATTTTTAAATGAAGTTTTACTATAAATAATTGCATGGAAAAGATTAAAACAAAACAAAACAAAATGAACCGAGATGGATTTGATCAAAATTGAAGTATGACTACACCTCCACTTTACAATTCCAACTCCTGCCATGGTCTCCTGTACTAGTGTGTGAGGCACATGTGCAGTCAGCAGAGTTCTAGTTCAATGTCGGCATAATCTGAAAGATGACTCATGATAACCCATCTCTCTTTTCCTGACATTTCCAAAAGCAATGTAATCTATGCAGCCCTTTCAAGGACAGCCTGAAGGGTGCTTCCTTGTAAGATGATGCTCTCTGGGACATGACCAAGGAGCCCTGCTGGCACAGTGGTTAAGTGCTCGGCTGCTAACAAAAAGGCCAGCAGTTCGAACCCAACAGCCAGTCCATGGGAGAAAGATGTGGCAGTCTGCTTCCATAAAGATTACAGCCTTGGAAACCAAATGGGGCAGTTCTAATCTGTCCCATAGGGCCGCCATGAATCAGAATTGACTCAATGCAACGAGTTTGGTTTTTTTGGTTTGGGACATGACCAGGTAGAAACTAACTCTTTCCAGTATCAGGTAGTGACAGGAGAAGTAGTTAGTGTTGCTACTCTCCTAGCTATTTGGTGTACCAGTCAGTTTTACAGTGTCTTATGCAGTAACCTGCAAGATGAATAAACTTGCCAGGCCACCAGTCAACAAGGTCAACAGGAAGTGTGGAAAACTATAGGCTGAGTACAGGAAGTACAAGAAAATGGAGACTGAGATAAGCTGCCAAAAAGCATATAGAGGGTAGTTTTAATTCTATTGCTATAGTTGTTTGGCCTTTATTGTACTGTACAAATCTACAGCTATTTATATATTTTACTGTTTGGTAATACTTTTTTTGAGGAAGAAAAATATTTTGACAGGAATGAGCTGGGAAAAAAGAGTGAATGTTTAATAAAAATTAATTACTAAATTCTCATTTCTCAAAGATACTGCTAATGAACATGTAAAGTGTTTGTCAACATTTATTATCCCATTGTGATATGATGAACCACATGAAAACCAGAGGGCACAATGCTACTGCAAAATCATCAGCATCTACTTCAAAAGTTAAAAGTTATTAAGAAAACTAGGACCAAAGAAAACAATCTAGTAACGGACAGCTACAGCAGGTGTGTTTACATACCACTCTGTGAAGCATGACTTTTCACTTAGATCAAATAACTCTTCTAAATTAATTTTTTTTCACTTATTATCCCCAGACTTCTTGTACACATTCAAAAAGTGAAACATTAATGTGTGGGTTCCATTAATAGAAAAAAAAACTTTGTAAATAGTTTAATGAAGACAGTTTTGTATCAATAAGGATATGAATGAAGATGTAGAGACTCATAGCGGTCATGTATATGAAGTTCTCCTCTCTTTCGGGGTACACAGGAGAAATATATTTCCTGCCCTCTGTCATGTTACCAGTTCTAACCAAGTTCTTCTGGCTCTAGTGAAAGTAACATGTGTTATTTCTTGTCCGAAGCAGTTAATTGTTGGTCCAACATTCTCTAGCACTTTCCTGCCCTGCCTTTTTAACCACGAAGTCCCTGTGTTCCAAATGATTGAGCCCCGATTAGCCAGAGTCTCTGAAAGACCATATGAGTAGAGACACTCACTGACTGTCATAGAATATGCAGTTTGAGTGATAAATAAACTTTTGTTGTGTAAGCCACAAGATTTTGGAATTGTTTGGTACCACAACATAGCCTGTCCTATTCTGGTTAATACAGAAGAATTCCAAGATCTTAGGAAAAGGAGTCCTTGGGTGGCACAAATGGTTAAGCACTCGGCTACTAACTGGAAGGTTAATGGTTCAAACCCACCCAGAGGTTCCTCAGAAGACAGGCCTGGTATCTGCTTCCAAAAGGTCACAGCCTTTAAAACCGTATGAGGGGAAAAACCCTATGAAGCACAGTTCTACTCTGCAACACATGGGCTCGCCATGAGTCTGAACTGAATAACGTACAGCAATCGAAATGCAAAATTTCAAAAGTTTAAAAAGTTTGTCTACCAGAATCTTCCTTTTCTATCAGTATTAATAAGCATTAGAAACATGCTGTTGTTGTTAGGTACTGTTGAGTCAGTTCCCACTCATAGCGACCCTACGTACAACAGAATGAAACACTGCCAGGTCCTGCCCCATCCTCATTATCGTTGCTATGCTTGAGACCACTGTTGTAGCCACTGTGTCAATCCATCTCATTGAGGGTCTTTCTCTTTTTCACTGACCCCCTGCTTTACCAAGCATGATGTCCTTCTCCAGGGACTGGTCCCTTCTGATAACGTGTCTAAAGTATGTAAGATGAGGTCTCTCCATCCTTATTTCTAAGGAGCATTCTGGCTGTACTTTTTCCAAGACAGATTTGTTCGTTCTTCTGGCAGTCCGTAGTATATTCAATATTCTTCTCCAACACCATAATTCAAAGGCATCAATTCTTCTGTCTTATTCATTGTCCAGGTTTCACATGCATATGAGGCAATTAAAAATACCATGGCTTGGGTCAGGTTCACCTTAGCCTTCAAAGTGACATCCTTGCTTTTCAACACTTTAAACAGGTCTTTTGCAGCAGATTTGCCCAATGCAATATGTAATTTCATTTCTTGACTGCTGCTTCCATAGATGTTGATTGTGGATCCAAGCAAAACAAAATCCTTGACAACTTCAAGGGGTTAGAAAAATAGGCACTCAGAAATTGCTAGTGAGAATATAAATAGGTACATCTTTGTGAAGGCAATTTTGGTGATACCTATTAAAAGATTTTTGAAATGTTTGCCCTTTGATTCATTTATTCTTCTTCTGGGAATTTGGCCTAAATTAAAAAATAATACTAGTTCACAAAGTTTTACATAAAATGATGGTAATCTCAGCATGATTTTTAAAGCCACAAATTGGAAATAGTCTAAGTTTTGATCATGGTGGATTGGTTAAATAATTTAGAGTATACTCATATAATCGAATACTATGTAACTATTGAAAATTACAGTGTAGAAGAATATTTAATGACATAGGAGAAATGTACCAATATAATGTTAAGTGGAAAAAGGTAGAAAGCCTAGTTCTTAAGTTGAGTAATGAGTTCCTAGGTGTTCACTTTATTATTAAGTTTTATAGCTTACATTTATATCAGGTTTATTTGACAGAATTGCTTCTCAACGAATCTATGCTGACTTGCTGTTCACAAAGTTATTTTCTAAGGTTGTTAACTTTAGTTGCATGATTGCAACTGCAAGTTCTCTAAATATCTCAGGATACAGTTTATCTGGGCATAAAAACCAACTCATTAACTAAGTTAAAAAAAAAATCTCTTCCTATTTCTTACCTTCCTTGGACTTAGGTTCCCTCTTAACCATTTTTTCTCTTTTACCCTTTCCACTTGAAGACAGTTATTGAGAAAAGAAAGGAGAAAAAGAGACTTTGGTTAGCTCTGCTTTCTCTGTTATCTTTTTAACATTATGCCATCTTTCCCCAAACGGAGTCTTTTTGGTTTCATTCTTGCTATGAACATGACCCTATAAGGATCCTTTTTGTTGTTCTACTACTTTCCACACCTCTAAACTCATTCTGGATTCTGCTTTTCCTTGTTATTGCTATTCAAGGGTCTCTAGCACTTAGTACACCTCTAACCATCTTCTCATATTTTGGGTTTAGTGGAGGAATGGCTCTACAGTCACCCCGGGTTTTAGGCCTCTCTTCTTCCTGTTATGAAGTGAATTGTGTTCCCTGAAGTCCTAACCCCTTTGCCTGTGAATGTGAACTTGTTTGGAAATAGGGTCTTTGAAGATGTTATTAGTTAGTGTGACATCATACTAGAGTAGGTTGGGTCAGTGGTGTCAATAGGGTTGGTGTCACCCAGTGCAATAACTCATGGTGTCACCTCCCCCATGCTAATTAACACAATATTGTAGCTAAAACACCAGAAATTTTGACAAAATCAGAATCTATAAAAACACCTGCAGCAACAAAAACAACAGCGTGTGCTTGTAGACCATACAGACATAATCACGTAATTCAAAACATCATTGTAATTGGATAATAATGACAGCTCTGACAGGAGTGTATTACAAGGTTCAAAAAGTAAATGAGCAGAGTTTTAGGTATATTGATAGATGTCAGCTGGGCTTATGAAAAAAATTTTTGTTGTTATAACTAACTACAGGGATATTTTTATAAAAAATAATAAATTTCTGCTGAAACACTGCAAGAAGTTTTTTTTTTATTATTATTGTATTATAGATGAAGGTTTACAGAACAAACTAGCTTCTCATTAAACAATTAGTACACATATTGTTTTGTGACATTGGTTACTGTCAAGGTTTGAATTATGTCCCCCCAAAAATGTGTATATCAGTTTGGCTGGGCCATGATTCCTGGTGTTGTGTGATTTTCCTACATGTTGTAAATCCTGCCTCTATGATGTTAATGAGGGAGGATGGGTGGCAGTTGTGTTAGTAAGGCAGGACTGGATCTACAAGACTGGATTGTGTCCAGAGGCAATCTCTTGAGATGTAAAAGACAGAAGTGAGCAGTGAGACAGGGGAACATCATACCATCAAGAAAGCAGTGCCGGGAGTAGAGCGCGTCCTATGGACTGGGGTCCCTGCGCTGAGAAGCTCCTAGTCTGGGGCAACACTGATGAGAAGGCCAAGAGAGAGAAAGCCTTCCCCTGGAGCTGACACCTTGAGTTTGGACTTTTAGCTTACTTTGATTATGAGGAAATAAACTTCTCTTCATTAAAACCATCCACTTGTGGTATTTCTGTTATAGCAGCACTAGATGACTGAGACAGTTACCAACCCCATGACATGTCAACACTCTCCCTTCTCGACCCTGGGTTCCCAATCACAAGTTTTCCTGTCCCCTTCTGCCTCCTAGTCCTTGTCCCTGGGTTGCTGTGCCCCTCCTAGTCCTTGTCCCTGGGTTGCTGTGCCCCATTAGTCTGGTTTTGTTTTACGGGCCTGTCTAATCTTTGGCTGAAAGGTGAACCTCAAGAGTGACTTCATTACTGAGCTAAAAAGGTGTCCGGAGGCCATACTCATGGGGTTTCCCCAGTCTCTGTCAGGCAAGTAAGTCTGGTCTTTTTTTGTGAGTTAGAATTTTGTTCTACATTTTTCTCCAGCTCTGTCCAGGACCCTCTGTAGTGATCCCTGTCAGAGCAGTGGGTGGTGGTAGCTGGGTACCATCTAGTTGTGCTGGACTCAGTCTGGTGGAGGCTGTGGTAGTTGTGGTCCATTAGTCCTTTGGATTAATCTTTCCCTTGTGTCTTTGGTTTTCTTCATTTTCTCTTGCTCCTGATGGGATGAGACCAGTGGAGTATCCTAGATGGCCGCTCACAGGCTTTTAAGACCCCACACACTACTCACCAAAGTAGAAAGTAGGACATTTTCTTTATAAACTATGTTATACCAGTTGAGCTAGATGTTCCCCAAGACCATAGTCCCCACAGCTCTCAGCCCAATAATTTGGTCTTTCAGGGAGTTTGGATGTGTCTCCGTAGCTTCCACGACCTTGCCTTGGACAAGTTGCACAACACAAAAATTTTATAGACATTAATTTTGGTGTCACACCCTCTAACAGTGTCACCTGGTACAGTCTGCATCCCCTACACCCCCTTAGTGATGCCACTGGGTTGGGTCCTAATGCCATCTGAGTAACCAAAACAACCCGTTGCCATCAATTTCCACTCATGGTGACCCAATGTGTTACAGAGTAGAACTGAACTCCATAGGGTTTTCTTGGTTGTAATCTTAACGGAAGCAGATCACCAGGCCTTTCTTCCACAGCACTGCTTGGTGGGTTGGACCCACCAACCTACTGATTAGTAGTTGAGCACAAATTATTTGTGCCACCCAGGCATCTTGGATACCTAATAGACATCTCAAACTCTTTCTTTCCAAACTGAACTCCCATTTTTCTCCCTCCCCAAACCTACTCTGCCTGTAGCTTCCCTCTGTCACTTCATGTCAACGTCATTCTTCTAGTTCCTCAGGTCTAGAACACTTGAAGTTAATCTGCACTCCTCTTTTTTCCCTCATATTCCACACCCGGTCTCTCTTCCTGCAAAAACATATCCAGAATCTGAGTGCATTTCACTGTGTCCACTGCTGCCCCCTGGTGCAAGCCACTATTCTCTCTCTCCTGGATTACTGCAATCTGCTCCTAACCAGGCTGCCTGCTTCTGCCCTTGCTCCCCTGCACCACAGCAGCCAGAGTGATCCTTTGAAACCGAAAATTAGATCATATCATCCTTCTACTTAAACTCCTTCAATTGTCTCCCCATACGTAAGACAATAACAACTTTTAAAAAAAGTTATATAAGAATATATTCATTTGCAAACATATTTATAAAAAAAGTCTAAAAAAATATGGACCAAATTGATCTCAAGGTAGTAATATTAAAGTGACCATTTAAAAATATTTGCTTTTTAACCCAATAATACTACTTTTAGGAATTTATGGATAGGAAATAATCAGTATGTGTCCAAAGACTTAAGTTCAAGGATGCTAATTGTAACAATATTTACAGTAGGCAAAAACTGGAAATAACCTAAATGTCCAACAATAGGAAATCAGCTTAATAAATTATGATATAGCTATATGATGGACTTCAGACATGCTATCAGGTAAGACCAGTTCCTGGAGAAGGATATCATGCTTGGTAATGTAGAGGGTCAGCGAAAAAGAGGAAGACCCTCAGTGAGATGGATTGACACAGAGGCTGCAACAATAGGCTCAGGCATAACCACAGTTGTGAGCAGGACTGGGCAGTGTTTCGTTCTGTTGTGCATAGGGTCGCTATGAGTCGGAACCGACTGGACGGCACCTAACGACGACAAATACGATGGATTATCTTACATGCTTGAACATGCTATAAAAAAATTAAAAACACATAACTAGTGAAAAAATTTAAATGAAATATACACTATAAAGTCAACCTTGTAAATCAGAAAATGTATATGAAGAGCGGAAAAGACTGGAAGAATAAGAACCAAAATATTTACTGTAGTCATCGCTAGCTGCGGAGTCACACAGAGGTGGCCATGATCTAGAGGTGGACAGTTGTGGACGAGGCAGTTCTTTATCTTCTCCTTGCCATTAGCAAACCTGTTTGGAATTCACTAACTCAGACCAAATGTGCAAATTCTAATCAACACTTTCTGCAACATTCTGCAATGTCAGCTTAAACAACAACCTCTTTTATAGGCTGTAAATGCACTCATACAGTATACTGCACGAATACAAGATATTTTAACTCTGAATTTTTTGACACAAAAATCATTTTTATACAGCACACTTGGCAATAGGAAAAAAAAGATCCCCTAATGCTTTCTGGAATTTAGGCCTTTTAAGTCTTTGCCAGATTAAGAGGGTTTGAGCTATTTTTTGCAATGACTGATAAGTTTCTCAATAGCTTGTTATCAGTTTTTAACATGTTTGAAAAAGTTGTTACAAGTGCAATAAATAAGTTGCTTGGCATGCTCAGTTACTGATATTCGGTTTTTAACTCACAGTTTTCTTAGTTTTTAACTGTTAAGCTTAAAAGTTAATTCTCAGAATTTTATATATTTCATGCTTTCCTTAATATGTAGAGAATGAAGTGATCAAAAGCAAAGAAATTTTAAATTCATAACTGTCTTTCCATTTTATTCAAGCCTCAGCTATCTTTACCTAAACCAAAAAACCAAACCTGTTGCCCTCCAGTCGATTCCGACTCATAGCGACCCTACAGGACAGAGTAGAACTGCCCCATAGGGTTTGCAAGCAGCGGCTGGTGGATTCGAACTGCCAACATTTTCGTTAGCAGCCGAGCTCTTAAGCACTGTGCCACCAGGGCTCCTATAGAACACATTAATAAGATTAAGCAATTTAAGAAGTCTTCTCCTCTATATTCTTCACATAACTGAAGCACAGATACCACTCAAGTCACCAATGCATTTTTACTGAAAAGTAAAAAAGCAAACAAAAAACAAAATACCAGGGCTCCTGAGCAATCGAATGAACTACAAGACTATCAGAAGTGCCCTGAAAGCTGGGCTTGCAGATTTTTTCCCACGAAGCAAGTAATATAATTCAACCACAAGAAGTGTCAGGTATGCAATAAAATAGACTGATTCCAGCAGAGTCCTTTGTTTTATCACTTCGTTTTGACATAAGGCAAAGAGGCTGCCGTTAAAAACCCACGTATATAATAACGACATGAAATTTTGTAGGACTTTGACTGCAAAACTAAAAATCTATTAGATCACAGCCGCTTTGCTCATTTGTAACATAAAACAGAATTTACCAAACAACCGTCTCCATGAAAAACAAGATCTGTGCTTATGAGAGCTTAAGCTTTTCTTGTTTCCTGCGAACGATTTTACCACTCTTTGAGAATAAGCTAACTTTCTCCTGTTTTCTGGAGAAAGAGAAAGGTGGGGATTATTAGTGTAAAACATGAGCTTCTTACCAGTATCAACACAAGGAGATCAACTCTAAGCTTACTTAGAATGAGTGTGTGCAATAAGATAGAAATGCCCATTTTGGTATCTATGAAGGGCTGAGTTTGTGCATGCTGAACATCTTTAAACGCGAAACCTGAATGTTAATGACATCTAAAAACAAAACGAAACAAAAAAATCTCTGCAAAAGTATGAACAGAGAGAAGATCATTTGTTCCTAGATATTTAGTCAAATCTAAGGTGGAATTTTTCCCTCTGAATTTACACTCTGGTTCTCAGTTTAGAGATTCTGACGCTTTGCAGGATGTTTCCAGAAAACTGTCCTAAGGCCTAAGCTCCTGTTGTTTTCTTTGTGAGCGTACTACCTAGTGGTTAATTTTTAAACTATATTTAGCATGAAATACAGAGTAAATATTTCATTGATTAAAAAAAGACTCCAAGGGAAGTACTTTTTTTTTTTTTTTAATATTTGAGGTGAAATTCACATAATAAAAAATTAACCATTTTAAAGTGTATAATTCAGTGGCATTTAGTACATTCACCATGTTGGGCAATCACCACCTCTACCTCATTACCCACTGATGACTGCAAAATCAACAGATCAGCAGCACCTCTGAAGTTAGAGAAGAGGAGGAAAAGGACTGTTTGTCAATAGTCATCAAAACCACATAAATAATTAGCCCTTAACAAGACGAGTAGCTGATATTTGACACCTAGTTAAAAACAAATTGCCATCAACCCACTTCTTACTCATGGTGGCCCCATATGTGTCAGAGTAGAACCGTGCTCCATAGGCTCTTCAGTGGCTGATTTTTCAGACGTAGATCACTAGGCCTTTCTTCATATGTGCCTCGAGGTGGAATTGAATCTCCAACCTTTCAGGTAGCAGCCAAATGTGTTAACTGTTTGCACCACCCAGGCCATTAGTCATTTTTGTTGTTGTTGTTAGGTGCCCTTGAGTCAGTTCTGACTCATAGTGACCCTATAGGACAGAGCAGAACTGCCCCATAGGGTTCCCAAGGAGTAGCTAGAGGATTCAAACTGCCCACCTTGTGGTTAGTAGCTGAGCTCTTAACCACTGCACCACCAGGGCTCCATATTTTCACACACGCACACAAAATACTCAAGTAAACATCAATAAAATGAAAAGAAAGAAAGATAAGAAAACTCTATGGAGCATAGTTCTACTCTGACACACACATGTCGTCCTGAGTTGGAATCAACTCCATGGCAACTGCTTTTAGCCTAACTCTCCATGCAGTCTCTGGCTCTCTTCAGCCTGAGTTGTTTGGGGGAGAAGCAATGTGCTGCACCAGGAGGTACATTTAGTGTCCCATTCTTTAACCTCAGGCTCCTCTTCACTTCTGATGAGCCCATGGAGTGGTTTAATGATATTGAGTCTAAGTTTGCCTGGCCAGTGTTTTAGTTACCTAGTGTTGCCATAACAAGAAATATAAGTGGGTGGTTTAAAGAACAGATATTTATTTTCTCAACAGTTTTGAAAGCTGGAAGTCCAAATCAAGGCATCACTTCTAGCGGAGGGTCCTTCCTTGTCAGCAGTCCAGGGAGTTCCTCGGCATTCTATGGCATCTGACACCTCTGCCTCTCTTCCCTCCCTCATGTGTATGTCTGTGTGTATTCTGCTCTTGTTATAAGACACAATTCAGAATGATTAGATTTAGGACTCCCCTGCTCTGGTATGACCTCATTAACCTAACAAAAGAAAATCCCTGTTTCCAAATACGATCATATTTACAGGTACAGGGGTTAGGACTTCCACATTTCTTTTTGGGAGATACAATTCAATCTACAACAGCCAGTCTCCTGTAAGAGAAGTATCCAAAAATTCTTCTTTTTGTTCCCATCGTAATCCCTGCTTTTGATACATGCAAGAGAAAATGAAAAAGACCTTGAATTTTAATCCTGTCACTATCTTTATGACTTTGGACCATTTAGCCCCCAGCCTTCTTAGTTTTCTCATTTTAAAAATGAAGTTTTCTCATTTTTAAAAAATGAAGAAATTGGGCTAGAAGCGTTTCTGCTCTGTGCTTCTATGGAAAAAAATCAGCATTTGTTCTATGATGCTGGTACATTTTGCATTTTTTCCAAAATACATAGGTCCTTTGTCTGTTTGTTCATAATTCTGAAGTCAGTGAAATCTCAGCAAAGGAAATGGCAATAATGAGATTACAGGATTTCCATACCATTTTGTGGCGTGTGTTGGTTAATTATTGAGTTAGATGGAGTAAACACATACATTTTACTTATGTTTCACAAAGGATTAATCTCTCATCTGTCCTTGCTTCATTAATACATTTAGGAAGTATTTACTGGTCATCTACTGTGTGCCAGGCACTGTTCCACTTACAACAGCATTGAAGATACAGTGAACAGAACAAAGTCACTGCTTCCACAGAGCTGACATTCTAGATCAGCGGTTCTCAAAGTGTGATCTTCGGATCCCTGAGGGTCCCTGAGAAATAGCTCAGGGGGTTCAAGAGGTCCAAAAAAGTTTTGGTAATAATGCTAAAGTATTATTTGACTTTTTCACTGTGTTTATATTTCACTGATGGTGCAAAAACAATGGTGCATCACACTGCTAGTGGCTTGGCATGAATCAAGGCAGAGCTACCAACGTACTAGTAGTTACAATATTCTTATAACCACACATTTGCAGGGGAAAAAAAAAAGTCGGTTTTATCTAAGATGTCTTTAATGAAGCAGATTTTATGATATTAAATCTCACCCCTTGAGAATATATCTTTTTAATATTGTGTGTGCTGAAACAGGAAGCATGCATAAAGCACTTCTGCTGCATCCAGAAGTACAGTGGCTAGCTTGAGGAAAAGCGTATGTGTGACTGCTTGGATTGAATGCTGAACTAGCCATTTTGTTTTTCGTGGAACCCCATTTTTACTTTGAAGAACAGCTTGAAGACCAACTATGGTTATTAGACTTGGAAATTTGGCATACTTTTTATTTTATTTTTAAATGAACCAAGTAAGCCTGTAACATCAAGGAAAATACTGATAGTATTTATAGCCAATGATAATATTTGAGCTTTCAGGCAAAAATTAGAATTTTGCAAAACTTGTATCCATCACCGTTAGCTTGACAACTTCCCAATACAGAAGGAATTTTCTGATGACATTGGTGGCAAGATTAACAAATGTGATTTTTTAAATATATATTATGCAATGAAAATGTGTCAACATGTGGAAGATCGGCATAACTCAGTGAAATATTTTCTGAATGATCAATGTATCACGTTGTATAATAATGATGGTTTAAGGATTCCTTAAAAGTGCAAAAAGGACCATTAAATTTTAATGT
Source organism: Trichechus manatus latirostris (assembly GCF_000243295.1). Classification (NCBI taxonomy): domain Eukaryota; kingdom Metazoa; phylum Chordata; class Mammalia; order Sirenia; family Trichechidae; genus Trichechus; species Trichechus manatus. Next base: position 10,133,598 of record NW_004443995.1, read on the forward strand.
AACAGTACAAAAAAATTAATTGATATATTTTCAGATTCCATATTACAATAAACCCTTAACATAGTACTACTTGTGGAATAGTAGTTTTCTATCAGAGAAAAATATCCCCAATTTTCTAAAAGGCTATTAAAATACTCTTCCCTTTTGCAACTACTTATTTATGTGAGGCTGGATTGTATTCATGCACTTCAACCAAAACAATATATTGCAACACCTATAATGCAGAAGGAAATATAAGGATTCTGCTTTGGAAAATATAATTAGGTCTCATTAAAAAAATTCTATGTATGTTAATAAGTAATGGATTTATCACTGTTATTTTAAATAAATTTTTTTAAAAAAATCTGTTTTAGTTTCTAATCATGTAAGTAGAGATAGCTATAATGTACATGAACAAATGCTATTTAGTGTCCTCAATAGTTTTCAAGGAATGTAAAGGAATCCCGAGAACAAAACTTTTGAAAAACAATATTCTAGGTAAATTTCTTAAGCTCAGTGTGCTTTTATGTGATCATCAATACCTGTGATAGATCTCTATTAAGAAAACCCAGTAAGAATTAGTGAAACATCTTGTGGCTTATAGATCGTTGAATGAATGCTTCACATCATGGTTCATTAAAGAAGATTTTTGTGGTGCAATGAGTTTCTTTATACGGCCTTTTTGGCCCCCAGTTTGTAATTCTCCCAAAATAATTGGTCAGGCCACAATCTTGGAAGTGATTGGTCAGTTTGCTATCCGCATAAAAGGCTGGTAAATCCACCCATAGGATTGGTCGGTTTACCATCAGCCTAAGAGATTCGTCAGTTTAGGAAAGCCATGCCCTGAAACTGACAAGGAGTGTCCCTATATAAGCAGCCAATCTCACAGAGTTTTGGGGGGGTTTCTTGATCCCTGAGAGCTAGGAGTGGAGTGTGTGCCCTGGATCTGAGGTATCGACGTTGAGAACCTCCTGTTGTAGGCTGCTGAGTCCATTCTGCCTCATACTGACCCTATAGGACGGAGTAGAACTGCCACATAGAACTTCCTGAACCGTAATATTTACAGGAGCAGATTGCCAGGATTTTTCTTCCACGGAGGGGCTGTTGGGTTCAAAATGCCAGCCTTTTACTTAGCAGCCAAGCGCTTAACTATTGCACCTCCAGGGCCTCTTGAGAACCTGCTAGACCCAAATAAATGAGCTGTAATACAGGTCAAGGGCTGTAGCACTGAGCTGGTAACACTGAGCGGATAACACAGAAGACCGACAGAAACAGTTCAAGCAGAGCTGAGCAGCAGAGGAGTGGCAGCGGTGCGAGCAGCAGAAACCAGGAAACCGGCAGGCGGCAGCGGTTGGCAGAATTTGTTCACGGAGAGAGCCTTCTTACGCAGGCGAATCAGCAGCTGCGAAGGTACCAAAAGAAGCAGAGACAACAAGCAGACCCAGAAAGTAGTGGCAGCAGAGTGTAAAGACCAAACCCCAGCTGAGAGGTGAGAGGAATCACCCATATCTGAATCCGCCAATTGATGTCATTGAGTTTCCTGTTAGAAAGTTTCCCGATGGGCAAGAATGAACACTGGTTTTCGGGAAGTGTAAGTGGGTCCCCTCTGATATATAAGCAAGTTTTCTTTTAGGTATTGAGGTCCTGTGCTGGGACACCTCCTGAACCTCACCCATTGCATATTGTAATTTCTGTTTATATCCTTTGTTTACGTCCTTCTCTGTTATTAAAGCTGTTGTTTGCAGTTATGTTCCCATGAGTTCTGTGTGACTGTTCCAGTGAATTATCAGATGCAATAGAGAAAGACTGCTTAGGGGGAATGGCTGGTGTCAGAATTAGTGAAGAAGTTGGAGAACGGGGGTATATTTGACCTCCACCTCATAGAAACCATCTTGGTGCTGATTCTTATAGTCAATATTGTCCTTACAGTTTTAAAGTAAGAGAAAATGTTATAATGATATAACAGTAGCCTCTGATACTAGAAAAAAAAACCATTGCCATTGAGTAGAGTCCCACTCACAGCGACCCTATAGGAAAGAGAACTGCCCCATAGGGTTTCGAAGGTTGTAATCTTTATGGAAGCAGACTGCCACATCTTTCTCCCGAGGAGCAGCTGGTGGGTTCGAATCGCCAAACTTTGGGTTAGCAGCTGAGCACTTGACCACTGTGCCATCATGGCTCCTTCTAATATTAGAGACGTATAAAATAGCAATATTTAATGAATATGGTCCTTGAGGATAATCTTCATTTTTGTTGTTGTTAGGTGCCATCGAGTCAGTTCTGACTCATAGCAACCCTATGTACAACAGAACGAAACACTGCCCGCTCCTGCGCCATCCTCACAGTTGTTGTTACGCTTAAGCCCATTGTTGCAGCCACCACGTCAATCCATCTCATTGAGGGTCACACTTTTTTTCACTGACCCTCTACTTTACCAACCATGATGTCCTTCTCCAGAGACTGATCCCTACTGACAACATGTCCAAAGTATGTGAGATATAGTCTCGCCATCCTTGCTTCTAAGGAGCATTCTGGTCGCACTTCTTCCAAGACAGATTTGTTCGTTTTTGGCAGTCCATGGTATATTCAATATTCCTCTCCAACACCACAGTTCAAAGGCATCCATTCTTCTTCGGTCTTCCTTATTCATTTTCCAGCTTTCACATGTATATGAGGGGAGTGAAAACACCATGGCTTGGGCCAGGTGCACCTTAGTCTTCAAAGTGACATCTTTGATTTTCAACACTTTAAAGAGGTCTTTTGCAGCAGGCTTGCCCAATGTGATTTTGATCTTTTGATTTCTTGATTGCTGCTTCCTTGGGCGTTGATTGTGGATCCAAGTAAAATGAAAGCTCTTCCCTGTTTATCATATGTTGCTTATTGGTCAGGTTGTGCGGATTTATGTTTTCTTTATGTTGAGGTATAATCCATACTGAAGGCTGTAGTCTTTGATCTTCATCAGTAAGTGCTTCAAGTCCTTTTTACTTTCAGCAGACAAGGTTGTGTCATCTGCATAACACAGGTTGTTAATGAGTCTTCCTCCAACCCTGATGTCCTGTCCTTCTTCATATAGTCCATCTTCTCAGATTATTTGCTCAACATACAGACTGAATAGATACGGTGAAAGGATGCAACCCTTACACACACCTTTCCTGACTTTAAACCATGCAGTATCCCCTTGTTCTGTTTGAATGACTGCCTCTTGATCTATGTACAGATTCCTCATGAGCACAATTAAGTGTTCTGGAATTCCCAATCTTCACAATGTTATCCATAATTTGTTAGGATCCACACAGTTGAATGCTTTTGCGTAGTCAATAAAACACAGGCAAACATCTTTCTGGTATTCTCTGCTTTCACCAGGATCCATCTGACATCAGCAGTCATATCCCTGGTTTCATGTCCTCTTCTGAATCCGGCTTGAATTTCTGGCAGTTCCCTGTTGATATACTGCTGCAGCTGCTTTTGAATGATCTTCAGCAAAATTTTACTTACACGTGATATTAATGGTATTGTTTGATAATTTCCACATTCGGCTGGATCACCTTTCTTGGGAATAGGCATAAATAT
>NW_004443995.1:10137246-10155083 GCF_000243295.1 Trichechus manatus latirostris
CAGGATCCATCTGACATCAGCAATGACATCACTCATTCCATGTCCTTTTCTGAATCTAGCTTGAATTTCTGGCAGTTCTCTGTCGATGTACTGCTGCAAATGTTTTTGAATGATCTTCAGCCAAATTTTACTTGCTTGTGATATTAATAATATTGTTTGACAATTTCCACATTCGGCTGGATCACCTTTCTTGGGAATAGGCATAAATATGGATCTCTTCCAGTTGGTTGGCCAGGTAGCTGTCTTCCAAATTTCTTGACATAGGTGAGTGAGCACTTCCAGTGCTGCATCTGTTTGTTGAAACCTCTCAACTGATATTCCATCAATTCCTGGAGCCTTGTTTTTCACCAATGCCTCCAGTGCAGCTTGGACATCTTCCTTCAGTATCATCGGTTCCTGCTCATATACTACCTTCTGAAATGGTTGAACGTCGACCAATTCTTTTCGGTATAGTGACTCCTTGTATTCCTTCCATCTTCTTTTGATGCTTCCTGCCTCGTTTAATACTTTTCCTGTAGAATCTTAAATTTTTACTTCAGTTGTTTCAGCTTGAGAAATGTTGAGCATGTTCTTCCCTTCTAGTTTTCCATCTCCAGGTCTTTGCACATGTCATTACAATACTTTACTTTGTCTTCTTGAGCCGGCCTTTGAAATCTTTTGTTCAGCTCTTTTACTTCATCATTTCTTCCTTTCACTTTAGCTACTCGATGTTCAAGAACAAGTTTCAGAGTTTCCTCTGATATCCATTTTGGCCTTTTCTTTCTTTCCTGTCTTTTTAATGACCTCTTGCTTTCTTCATGTGTGATGTCCTTGATGTCATTCCATAACTCGCCTAGTCTTCTATCATTAGTGTTCAATGAGTCAAATCTATTCTTGAGATGATCTCTAAATTCAAGTGGGATATACTCAAGGTCATACTTTGGCTCTCTTGGACTTGTTCTAATTTTCTTCAGTTTCAACTTGAACTTGCATATGAGCATATGGCCTTGTTCTGACTGATGATATTGAGCTTTTCCATCACCTCTTTCCACAGATGTAGTTGATTTGATTCTTGTGTATTCCATCTGGTGAGGTCCACGTGTATGGTTGCTGTTTATGTTGGTGAGAAAAGGTTTTTGCAATGAAGAAGTCCTTGGTCTTGCAAAATTCTATCATGGGATCTCTGGCATCATTTCTGTCAGCAAGGCTATATTTTCCAACTACTGATCCTTCTTCGTTTCCAACTTTTGAATTCCAATCACCAGTAATTATCAATGCATCTTGATTGCATGTTCAATCAATTTCAGACTGCAGAAGTTGGTAAAATTCTTTAATTTTTTCATTTTTGGCCTTAGTGGTTGGTGCGTAAATTTGAGTCATAGTCATATTAACTGGTCTTCTTGTAAGTATATGGATATTATCCTATTACTGACAGCATTGTACTTCAGGATAGATCTTGAAATGTTCTTTTTGATGATGAATACAACATCATTCCTCTTCAAGTTGTTGTGCCTGGTATAGTAGACCATATGATTGTCTGATTCAAAGTGGCCAATACTAGTCCATTTCAGCTCACTCATGCCTAGGATATCGATGTTTATGTGTTCCATTTCATTTTTGACAACTTCCAATTTTCCTAGATTCATACTTCCTACAGTCCACATTCCAATTATTAATGACCGTTTGCAGGTCTTCTCATTTTGAGTTGTGCCACATCAGCAAACGAAAGTCCGGAAAGTTTGACTCCATCCATGTCATTAAGGTTGACTCTACTTTGAGGAGGCAGCTCTTCCCCAGTCGTATTTTGGGTGCCTTCCAACCTGAGGGGCTCATCTTCTGGCACTATATCAGACAATGTTCTGCTGCTATTCATAAGGTTTTCACTGGCTAATTCTTTTTGGAAGTAGACCACCACGTCCTTCTTCCTAGTCTGTTTTAGTCTGGAAGCTCGGCTGAAACCTGTCCACCATGGGTGACCCTGCTTGTATATGAATACTGGTGGCATAGCTTCCAGCATCACAGCAACATGCAAGCCCCCAGAGCAGGACAAACTGACAGATGCATGGGAGTCTATCATTAGATAGTATTTAATTCTGTTAAATTTTACTTTTTCAAACTAAACTAAGTATATATCACTTTCTTTCCTTTGTTGTGGTTGTTGTTAGGTGCTTTCAAGTCAGTTCTGACTCATAGTGACCCTATGTACAACAGAATGAAACACTGCCCAGTCCTGTGCTATCCTCACAATCATTGTTATGCTTGACCCCATTGTTTCAGCCACTGTATCAATCCATCTCGTTGAGGGTCTTTCTCTTTTTCGCTGACCCTCTGCTTGACCAAGCATAATGTTCTTCTCCAGGGACTGGAACCTCCTGATAATATGTCTAAGCTACATGAGACAAAGTCTCGCCATCCTTGCTTTTAAGGAGCATTCTGGCTGTACTTCTTCCAAGACAGATTTGTTCATTCTTCAGGCAGTCCATGGTATAGTCAATACTCTTCACCGACACCATAATTCAAAGGCGTCAATTCTTCTTCGGTCTTCCTTATACATTGTCTAGCTTTTGCATTCATATGAGGCAACTGAAAATACTATGGCTTGGGTAAGGCACACCTTAGTCCTTAAAGTGACGTCTTTCCTTTTTAATACTTTAAAGAGCTTTTTTTAATAGCAGATTTGCCCAGTGGAATATGTGGTTTGATATCTTGACTGCTGCTTTCATGGGCTTTGATTGTGGATCCAAGTAAAATGAAACCCTTGACAACTTCCGTATTTTCTCCATTTATCATGATGTTGCTTATTTGTCCAGTTGTGAGGATTTTTGTTTTCTTTATGTTTCTTTGTTTTCGTTTTCTTGCTTTCTTTAGGTGCAGCTCCATACTGAGGGCTGTGGTCATCAGTAAGTGCTTCAAGTCCTCTTCATTTTCAGCAAGCAAGGTTGTGTCATCTGTGTATTGCATGTTGTTAATGATTCTTTCTCCAGTCCTGATGCTGTATTCTTCATCATATAGTCCAGCTTCTCAGATTATTTGTTCAGCATACAGATCGAATAAGTAAGGTGAAAGGACACACTCCTGCTGCACACCTTCTCCAATTGTGAGCCATGCAGTTTCCCTTTGTTCTGTTCAGATGACTGCCTCTTGATCTATGTACTGGTTCTGCATATGCACAATTAAGTGCTCTGGAATTCCCATCCTTCATATTGTCATACATAATTTATTATGATCTACACAGTTGAACACTTTCACATAGTTGATGAAAACACAGGTGAGCATCTTCTGGTATTCTCTGCTTTCAGCCAAGATCTATCTGACATCAACAATGATATCCCTGGTTCTACTTCCTCTTCTGAATCTGGCTTGAACTTCTGGTGGTTCCCTGTTAATGTATGACTGTAGCTGTTTTTTAATTATCTTGAGCAAAGTTTTGCTAGCATGTGATATTAATTATATTGTTTGATAATTTCTGCATTCTGTTTGCTCACCTTTCTTTTGCATGGATATGAATATGGATCTCTTCTAGTTGCTTAGCCAGGTAACTGTTCTCCAAATTTCTTGACATAGAAAAGTTAGCACTTCCAGCATTGCATTTGTTTCTTGAAATATCTTAATTAGTATTCAGTCAATTCCTGGAGCCTTGTTTTTTGCCACAGCTCTGACGGTGCAGTGGTTAAAGTGCTAGGCTGCTAACCAAAAGGTCTGTGGTTTGAACCCACCAACCACTCTGCGGGAGAAAGATGTGGCAGTCTGCTTCCGTAAAGATTACAGCCTTGGAAGCCCAAGGGTCACTTCTACTCTGTCTTAGAGGGTCACTATGAGTCAGAATTGCCTTCAGTACACCTTGAACTTCTTTCTTTAGTACTAGCGGCTCTTAATCTATACTACCTCCTGAAGTGATTGAACATTGACCAATTCTTTTTGGTACAGTGACTGTGATTCCTTCCATTTTCTTTTGATGCTTCCTGTGTCATTCAATTTTTTTTAATCCATAGACTCTTTCAGTAATACAGTATTCACTTTTTCAAATGAAGATACCGTGGCTCAAGATTCTGCCTAAGGTCAGGTTGCTAATAAGTGGTAGACCTGGAATATATACCTAGGACTCTTTAATTCACTATTATTGATCAAATGGTCAGAACTAATAAATGTACAACAAAGACTTAAAACCAAGTCTCCTGACACTGTGCTCTTTCCATTACACCATGTCACCATGTTACCCCGTGGATAATTCATGTTATCGAAAGTGAGTGATACTAATAATAAACAGTTACTTAGCTCTTACTACATCAGGCATTGTTACAAGTGCCTGCATGTATTAACTCATAACATTCTCTTAACTACCCTATCAGGTAAGACTTCTTATTGTCCCTATTTTACAAAAGAGGAAACTGAAGCATGGAGGAATTAACAAACTTGCTTAAGGTCCATATCTATTCCTTCTTACTCGTTTAGTACATTGGAAAATGTTCCCAGAGTATTGAAATTTCTTTGGTAGCATCATTTATTCAGTTGGGAAAAAGTAATCATTCATTGCTTCAGTGATCACCTCTATACTGAAGACTCTCAAATCTGTATCTCTAGTCATAAAATTAAACTGAGTTTGCTAACTAAAAGGTCGGCAGTTCAAATCCACCAGGTACTCCTTGGAAACTCTATGGGGAAGTTCTACTCTGTCCTATAGGGTTGCTATGAGTCGGAATCGACTTGACGGCAACGGGTTTGGTTTTGGTTTTTTGATTTACTACCTGTGGTTATCTCAATATTGGTAACATTTCTCTTTAAGTTTTTATCTTTCCTCAATTTCCACTTTTCTGTCAATAAAATCACTATTTTCTTAATTGCTTGATCTTTCATTTTTACTTGGTTCTTTACTTCATCACCAACAATTTTGTTTCCAAATCCTCTTTCTTTCTGTTTTTGAAACAAAAATCTCTTTAATCTCCCTTATTCTTATTCCTAGTGTTGCTTTCTAATACAGAATTGAATTATCTCATGCCTGAAGTCTTCTACAGTTGATCTTGCAACTGATACCAGACTAAGCTGCTAGTCTTCCAGAAATGTAAATAAAGACAGCTGTCTTCACTGTCGCCTGTATCCATTCCCACCTTTTTGCTTCTCCTTGTGCTGGTCCCTTCTCATGGAATAATACCGTTTCCCCACATCTCAGTAGATCCCAAATACAACCCATTCTTCAAGACCCAATCCAAATGCTCTTACCTCTCTGAATGCCTACAAATTTAATCTTAACTATTTAAATGAGTTTTTAATGGAATTTTTATAAGAAGCCATAACTGAGAACTGAATTAAATAGGGGCTTGTATTTTCTCCAATTTTCATATGCTAGTTTCTTCTCTAAAAGTTATAAACTCTTTCAGGTCAATTTTTTCCTTTTATAACATTGTAAAAATTTGACATACTTCTCATAACATAAACTTTCTCATTTTAAAGCATACACTTCAGTAGGTTATCACACCACCCAAAGAAATCTCAGTACATATTAGAAGTTAGTTCCAATTCTCTCCTCCCCCATCCCCTGGCAACCACTAATCTATTTTCTGTCTTTATGGATTTGTCTATTCTGTACATTTCATATAAAGGGAATCATTCAGTATGTGGCCTTTCATGTCTTGTTTTTTTCACTTAGCACAATGTTTTCAGGAGTCATCCATACTGAAACATGTAACAGTACTTAACTCCTTTTATGGCTGAATAATATTCCATTGGAGCCCTGGTGATGCAGTGATTAAGAGCTCAGCTGCTAACCAAAAGGTTAGCAGTTCGAATCCACCAGTTGCTCTTTGGAAACCCTATGGGACAGTTCTACTCTGTCCTATAGAGTTGCTATGAGTTGGAATTGACCCGGCAGCAACGGGTTTGGTTTTTTTGGTTACTATTCCATTGCATGGAAATAAAATATTTTGTTTATCCATTCACCAGCTGATGGACATTTGGGTTGTTTCTACCTATTGGTTATTATGAATAATACTCTTGTGAACATTCGTGTACATATGTTTTCAAGTTTTCTCAGGTATATACTTAGAAATAAAGTTGCTGGGTCATATGCTAGTTCTATGTTTAACTTTTTGAGGAACTGCCAAATTGTTTTCCACATAGGCTTTACCATTTTACATTCCAACTAGGAGTGTATGAGGATTCCATGTCTCCATCTTATCTCCAACATTTGTTATTATCTGTCCTTTTGATTAAGGAGTCTTGGTGGCAAAGTGGTTAAAGCACTTGGCTGCTAACCAAAAGGTCGGTGCTTCAAATCCACTAGCTGCTCCTTGGGACAAAGATGTGGCAGTCTGTTTCCACAAAGATTTACAGCCTTGGAAAACCCTATGGGGCAGTTGTACTCTGTCCTATAGGGTTGCTATGAGTTGGAATCGAACTGATAACAGGGGGTGGGTTTTTTGGTCCTTTTGATTATAGCCATTCTAGCAGGTGTGAAGTGGCATATCATTGTGGTTTTGATTTGTATTTCCCCAATGACTAATGACATCCATGTCTTTACAGGTGCTTGTTGCCCGTTTGTACGTCATCTTTGGAGAAATGTCTATTCAAGTCTTTTGCCCATTTTTTAACTGGGCTGTTTGTCTTCTTGTTGAGTTCTTTGTAGATTCTAAATGCCAGACTGTTATCAGATATATGATTTGCAAATATTTTCTCCTATTCTGTGAGGTGTCTATTCACTCTCTTGATAGTGTCCTTTGATGCACAAAAATCTTTGATTTGATGAAGTACCATTTGTCTATTTTTTTCTTTTGTTGTTTGTACTTTAGCTGTCATGACTAAAGAAACTGTTGCCACACCCCAGGTCACAAAGACGTATGTTTTTCTTTATTGTTGTTATTGATTTGTTTTTCTATGAGCTTTATATTTTTAGCTCTTATATTTAGGTCTTTGATCCATTTTAAGTTAGTTTTTGTATATGGTATGAGGTAAGGGTCCAACTTCATTTTTTGCATGTGGATATCCAGTTGTTGAAGAGACTGTTCTTTTTCTCATTGAATGGTCTGGGCACCTTTGTTGAAAATCATTTCACCATAGATGTATGGGTTTATTTCTGGACCATTGATTCTATTCCGTTGATCTATATGTCTTTCCTGTGCCACAACCACACTGTGTGGATTACTCTAGCTTTCATTTTTTAAATTGAAAGTGTGAGTCCTCCAACTTTTTTCTTCTTTTTCAAGATTGTTTTGACTATTCAGAGTCCCTGCAATTCCATATGAATTTTAGGATCAGCTTTTTCATTTATGCAAAAAAGATCACTGGGATTTTGACAGGTATTGCACTGAATCTGTAGATTGCTTTAGGGAGTATTCCCATCTTAACAATATTAAGTCTTCCAATTCATGAAAACATATGCCTTTCCATTTATTTAGGTCTTATTTAATTTATTTCAGCAATGTTTCGTAGTATTCAGTGTATAAATCTGGTGGCTCTTTTGTTAAATTTATTCCTTAGTACTTAGTCATTTAGATGCTGTCCTGCCATAACACAAATATCACAAGTGGGTGACTTTTTTTCCTTTTATTTTCTCAAAGTTCAGGAGTCTAGAAGTCTGCATTCAGGTCTTGGCTCCAAGGGGAAGTCCTCCGTATCAATTTTAGCTTGTAGTAGCTGCCATCAATCCTTGTAGATTTCTCTTATCTCCATTGTCTCTCTTCCTCTTCTCAGTGTGTCCATTATGGCCTTTTTATAACTCAGAAGTGATTAGCTTTAGAACCCGCCCTACCTGAGTATGGCCTTATTGATGTAACAAAGAAACTCCTACGTCCAAACAGGATCATATTTTTTACAGGTACAGGAGAGAGGATTTTAATACATATTTTTTGGGGAATACAATTTAATTCATAACATTCCACCCTTTGATCCCCCCCCAAAAAAATTCATGTCCTTCCCATGTGCAAAATACATTTTAAAAAATCTCATCTTTTGAATTATCTAAATTAAGTATGAATGAGATTTGGTGTGTTCCATCCTGGGACAAATTTCCTTTCCATCTGTAGACCTGTGAAAACTAGCACACAAGTTATATGCTTCTAAAGTACAATGGTGGAACAGACACAAGCTAGACATTTCTATTCCAAAAGGGAGAAAATGGAGGGAAGAAGAGGTCACAGGCACCAAGCAAGTCCAAAATCCACAGGACAAGTCTCATTAGCTCTCAAAGCTTGAAAATAATCCTGTTTCTGAGGCACATTTAGGCAACCAACCCATCCTTCAGACTCTAGGAATTGGCCACACTCTCCAGACTCTAGACACAGACTCCTCAGTCCTGGGTATCAGCTCTGCCTTCCAAGCACACTGGGATAGTGACCCCACCCATTGGCCCTGGGTGGCTCTGTTCTCTTGGCCCACTGGCATGGCAGCCCCGCCCTCTCAACTTTGGGTGGTGGCTCCATCCTCTTGGCTTACCAGAATAGCAGCCCCACCTTCCAGAACTGAAGTGACAGTGAGCTCACTCTTTAAGCTGTGGCACCACGCTTTAAAATCGAGGAAACAGTAACCTCCTCCCACCCCCGCCCCATGCTCCTCTGACAGTCCTGCTGATCTCCAACCTGCTCCTGGGATCGTTCCTTCCTTTTCTTGGAGGACAACAAATGCTTGCAACCAAGTAGTTCCATTGGCCCATTTCCTGCCTGTAGAATTCCAGGAGGCAGGCAGCCTTCCTTCATTTTGTCCTCTCTTTTTCAGTCTGAAATGACAGAATTTCTACTGTGGTGGTTGATTAGATAATCAGTCACAGGCCTAATCTCTTTAGCAAAAGATTGTGTAGCCACACCCTTGGTGTCAATTCCAGGACATGCCTCTTCATTTTTATAACAAAATTTTCCTCATCTTTAACTTTCTATTTTCTTTTTGCACAGTTTATTTCTAAATCTCTCTTTCCTCCCTCATTTTACTACAAGTAGTATTGTTCATGTCTTCTATTTCCTTGCTGATTTTTTGTTTAGTTATTTTGTCCATTACTGAAAGTAGAATATTGAAGTCTCCAACTATTAGAGTTGTAAATCTATTTTTTTTTCCTTCAAATCTGTCAGTTTTTGCTTCATGTATTTTGGAACTCTGTTGTTAGGTGCATATATATATCTTCTTGATGGATTGACTTTTATCATAATATCCTTTTTTATCTTTAGTAACAAGTTTTGTCTTAAAGTCTATTTTGTCTGATATTAGTACCCACTCCAGTTCTTTTTAGAGTACTGTTTACATGGAATATCTTTTCCCACTTTATTTTTTGTTGTTGTACATAAGCAGCCTCATTAGCTGCTCTTTTACTTGTTGTAGATATATCTATCACAAACATTTGCCCATTCAACTTTTTACAGGTATACAACTTATTAATTATATTAATCGGTTGTCCAACCCTGACCCTTAATCTATGCAATTTTTCTATCACTGTGTCAGGGAATTTTTTAAACTTTTTATTTTGAGCTAATTATAAATTCACATATAGTTGTAAGAAATAATACAGAGAGATCCCATGTTCCCTTTATCCAATTATCCTCAACAGTAGTATCTTGTAAAACTATAGTACAATATCATAGCCAGAATATTGACAAGGGTACAGTCTAGATGCAGAACATTTCTATCACCACAAGGTTCCCTCATGTCGCCCTTCCCATTTCCTTCATTTTGTACTTCTGGCAACCACTAATCTGTCCTTCATTTCTATAATTTTGTCACTTCAAGAATATTATATAAATGAAATACAGTCTGTAACTTTTAGAATTGACATTTTCACTCAACATAATTCTGTGGGGATTCATCAGGTTGTTGCATGTATCAAGAGGGTTATTCCCTTTTATTGTTGAATAATATCCCATGGTATAGTGTACAACAGTTTATTTAGCCATTTACTAATTAAAGGATATTTGGGCTGATTCGAGTTTTTGGCTATTACCAATAAAAAACAAAACAAAACCTGTTACTGTTGAGTCAATTCTGACTCATGGCTATCCCATGTGTTACAGAGTAGAACTGCTCATAGGGTTTTCTTAGCTGCAATCTTTACAGAAGCAGATTGCCAGGTCTTACTTTCTCAGCACCACTGGGTGGGTCTGAACCACCAGCCTTTAGGCCAGTAGTTTGCACCAGTCAGGGACCTTGTTACAAATAAAGCTACTATAAACATTTACGTACAATTTTTTGTGTAAACATAGTCTTCATTTCTCTGAGAGAGATGCCCAGGAGTGAAATTTCTGGGTCATATGATAATTGCTTGTTTACTTTTTAAAGAAACTGACAAACTGTTTTCCAGAATAGGTGTACCATTTTACGTTCCCACCAGCAATGTATGAATGATCCTTTTCCTGCTTTCAACTATTTTATGTCTTTGAATTTAAAGTGAGTTTCTTAGACAGTATCTTAGTTATCTAGTGCTGCTACAACAGAAAGATCACAAGTGGATGGCTTTAACAAACAGAAGTTTATTCTCTCACAGTCTAGTAGGCTAGAAGTCCAAATTCAGGGTGGCAGCTCCAGGGGAAGGCTTTTTCTGTTAGCTCTGGAGAAAGGTCCTTCTCATCAAGGAGCTTCTCTGCACAGGAACCCCTGGTCCAAAGGATACACTTTACTCCCGGCACTGCTTTCTTGGTGGTATGAGATTGCCCATGTCTCTCTGCTCCCTTCTGTCTTTTAGATCTCAAAAGAGATTGGCTTAAGACACAATCTAACCTTGTAGATCTCATCAACATAACTGCCAATAAGCCATCTCATTAACATTATAGTGATAGGATTTACAATACACAGGAAGATCACACCGGATGACAAAATGGTAGACAATCACACAATACTGGGAATTGTGGCCTAGCAAAGTTTACAGATACTTTTTGGGGACACAGTTCAATCCATGGCAGACAGCATAAAGTGGTATCATTTTTTAAAAATCCATTTTGCCAATTTATGCCTTTTACACTACCTGCCTGTCAGTTCATCGCACTGTGACAGCTTATGTGTTGCTAACATGCTGGAAGCTATGCCAATAGTATTTGTAATACTAGCAGGGTCATCCATGGTGGACAGGTTTCAGCAGAGTTTTCAGACTAAGACAGACTAGTAAGAAACACCTGGTGATCTACTTCTGAAAATTAGCCAAAGAAAACCATATGAATTACAGCAGAATATTGTCTGATATACTGCTAGAAGATGAGTCCCTTAGGTTAGAAGACACTCAAAATACACAGTGGTCACAACAATGGATGTGAACATACCAATGATTATGAAGATGGCACAGGACTGGGCAACGTTTTGTTCTGTTGTACATGGGACTGCCATGAGTCAAAGCCAACTCAATGGCAGCTAGCAATAACAATGCCTTTTACTTGACAAGCTTAATTCATTTACATTAATGTAATTACTGATGAGGAAGAATTTACTTTTGCCATTTTCCTATTTGTTTTCTATCTTTTATGTCTTCTTTGTTCCTCAATTCCTTCATTACTGCCTTCTATTTATGTTAAATATTTTCTATATATAGCACTTTAATTATCTCCAACTTTCTTTTCTTACATGTTTGGAGTTATTTTCTTAGTTGTTAACTTGTGGATTAAATTAACATCTTAATTTATAACAATCTCGGTCAGATTAATACCAGTTTAATTACAATAGTATACAAAAAATTTGCTCTTATATATCGTATCTTCACCACTTTTATGCCATTATTTACAGATTACATGTTTATGCACTGTGTGCCCATAAAGCCTGATTTATAATTCTTATTTTATGCATATGTCTTTTAAATCAGATAGAAAAAAAAGAATTACACACAAAAATACATTTATACTTTTTTTTTATATTTACCTACATAGCTACCTTTCTTTGCATTCTTTGTTTTTTTATGTAGAGTTGAGTTAATGCGTAGTGTCCTTCATTTTAGCATGAAGTACTGCCTTTAACAATTTTTGTAGAGCAGGTCTGCTAGTGACAAATACTATCAGTTTGAGAGGTTCCTTTTTTTTTTTTTAAATTTCAGCACTTCAAGAATGTCATCCCATACTGACAGCTGTTAATCTTGTTTTAATATTGTCATCTTTTACATATTGACATCTCTGTTTCTCTATTTTAGTGTTTTAGATTTGACTTATTTTTGTGACTTCCTCATCTGGGTTGATATTTGGTTGCTCTGACCTGTGTTCTAGTCTTGGGTTGTTATCTGATATTATTGATTCTCTAACCTGAGGACTCCCTTTAGTATTTTTTGTAATTTTGGTTTGGTTTTTACAAATTCCTTTAACTTCTTTTTATCTGGAAATGCCCTAATTTTGCCATTATATTTGAGAGACAGTTTTGCTGGATATATAATTCTTGGCTGGCAATTTTTTTCCTTCAAGGCTTTATATATGTCACCTCATTGCCTTCTTGCCTGCATGGTTTCTGCTGAGTAGTTGGAATTTAGTCTTATTGACTCTTCTTTGTAGGTGACTTTTCGTTTATCCCTAGCCGCTCTTAAAATTCTCTCTTTATCTTTGGTTTTGGCAAGTTTGATTATAACATGTCTTGGTGACTTTCTTTTGGGATTTAACCTGCGTGTGGTTCCATGAGTTTCTTGGATAGATACCTTTTCATCTTTCATGATATCAGGGAAGTTTTCTGCCAACAAATCTTCAACAATTCTCTCTGTATTTTCTGTTATCCCCCCCGTTCTGGTACTCTAATCACTCGTAGGTTATTCCTCTTGATACAGTCCCACATAATTCTTAGGGTTTCTTCATTTTTTAAAATTCTTTTATCTGATTTTTCTTCAAATAAATTGGTTTCAAGTGTTTTATCTTCAACCTCATTAATTCTGACTTCCATTGCCTCAATTCTGCTTCTGTGATTTTCTATTGAGTTGTCTAATTCTGAAATTTTATTGTTAATCTTTTGGATTTCTGTTTGCTGTCTCTCTATGGATTCTTGCAGCCTGTTAATTTTGTCATTTTGCTCTTGTGTAACCTTCTAAATTCCTCTATTGCTTCATCTGTGTGTTCCTTGGCTTGGTCTGTGTTTTGCAAGATCTCCTTCCTGATCTCTCGAAGAACTCTGTATATTAATCTTTTGAATTCTACCTCTGGTAATTCCAAGACCTTCTCTTCCTCTGGGAGGTTTCCTGGTTCTTTGTTTTGGTTGCTTGCTGAAGCCATCATGGTCTGCCTCTTTATGTGATTTGACATTGACTGTTGTCTCTGAGCCATCAATAAGTTACTATATTTATTTATTTTATGTTTACTTACAGTGTCCTAGCTTCTTGTTTTGTTTTGATATGCCCAAATAGGCTGTTTGTGTGAGCTACTTTGATTATTGGCGTCTTTGAAGCTCTCACGTCCTGTCACCAGGTGGTTACAGCTGCTACTAGGTATGTGAGACCAGGAGTCCATTTACTTTTCTTGTGTGGATTCAGCACAGGAGTACAGGTTGCAGTCACTGAATGTGTGGTGAAGGCTCTTACCTACAGTCCTAGACAGGCAGGGCTACGTAGGGGTGATTGGAGCAGGCACAGGTATCTGTCTGCAGTAGGGGGTTATGTGCTGAGAAAGGCATGGGGCTGATGGCTGCCCCTGAGTGCCTGGGTGGAAGGCTTGTCCCTGTTCCCTAAAGCATATAGGTGGGTGGGTTTTGCAGCCTGATTTTGGGCACCCAATGCTGTTGGCTGTAAGGATTGGGAGGCACCACTTATTCTTGGACCTCTGTCATTGGTGGCTAGTTGGTGGAGCCACCAGTCTTCAGACCCCTGATGTGATTAGGTGAGAACCCTGCTTAACGGGCAGGGCGGTGTCAAACGTCATGAATCTGCCACTCTTCCTTAGCTGTTGAAGTTGAAAATAGGTTTCAGGTGTATACACTGTTGTACTATGCTAATGAGGGCCTACGCTATTGAAATGGGCCCACACAGGTCTAAGTAGGGGTGAAAGGCATTCAAAGTCCATGGACCCCTATGCGTGTGCCTAGGCAAAGGGTTAGTGCCTGCCCTGAGGTCCTGGCTTAGGGGAGCTGGCAGATTATTTTTTCCTGTTTGTTATTTGTTTGCTTATTTGTTCCCCCTCCAAAGCCAGGACACTGGCTAGGGTGTGCGCATGACGCGTCCCTAATGATTTTTTTTAGTTCATTGTTGAGATATGACTGAAGACAAATTTTAATCTGGTGGCCCAAACTCAGTCATCTATGGAATATTCTATCTTTTGATATCTTGAAGTCAAGTTGATTCTGACTCATAGCGACCCTATAGGACAGCGTAGAACTGCTCCGTAGGGTTTCCAAGGAGCAGCTGGTGGATTTGAACTGTCTACCTTTTTGTTTAGCAGCCGAGCTTTTAACTACTGCACAACCATGGCTCCCCTAAGGCACCAGCAACCTGGAATTGCAGGTTCCAACTGTTGCAGCAACCAGCAACACAGGAAAACATTAACCTATAAATGTTTCCAACAAATGTCCCCTAGGAAGCAGCTTTAGCAGTAGACCAGTCTGGATTAGGCAAAATAAAGGATAAGACATTTGAGCCAGTATTTCAGGGAGTCCCTAAATAGGCCAAAAGAAATAATTATATCTCTTTGAGAAAAAGGTCTGTTCTGCTCCTTCCAGTATCAGAAATGTAGACTGTTATTCTCACAACTATTACTCAGCTGAGGAGAGGTTAGGGACTAGGGTAAGTTAAAATGCCACAACATCTTCTGTTGTTACCAAGAATCAGCCATGCTTCTTGCACAAGCTTTCACTGAGTTGTTACAA
Organism: Trichechus manatus latirostris; assembly: GCF_000243295.1. Classification (NCBI taxonomy): domain Eukaryota; kingdom Metazoa; phylum Chordata; class Mammalia; order Sirenia; family Trichechidae; genus Trichechus; species Trichechus manatus. The sequence goes on from NW_004443995.1 coordinate 10,151,941, forward strand.
ACCTTTATGTAATTTCCAGGATTCAAAAAAAACAAAAAGAAGTTGATATTAACAGTTTTCCCCTATTTTGGTTTATTTTTGTTGTTGGTGCTTTTATTGAGGGATGAAATCTGGAGTGCCTTACTCTGCCACTTTTACTGACATTACCTCAGGTGATTTTTAACCTTGATAATAGCTAGTCAAGGGCTAAGAACTTAGTTGTTGCCTAATGATTTTTTTTTAGATCATTGTTGAGATATGACTGAAGAGCAATTTTAATTTGGTGGCCCAAACTCAGTCATTTATAGAATACTCTGTCTTTTCACATCTTGAAGCATCCTAGTTTTTTGTGGTTGTGCAGCTAAGGAGATGTCCAAAAAGAGCTGTGTGAGTACTATAGGCAAGGTCAGACCATGACAGGATTTATCTCTAATATGATCCTCAACATTTTTGATACTTAAACTCTACATTAGTTAACTGCAATTTTAAAATTGGACAAACAAAACACTATCGCCATGCATCAACTGCTTAGGAATTGGAATTTTCATTGATGTGTTTTCACTGCTAAATGATACCAGTTTTTTCTATACTTCTGATTTTACTACAGTAAATCTGTTGTTTTCTAATAGTTCTTTTCTAATTGCTCCATCTGCATTTCAAAATCTACTACCATACTTCCTATCCTGGTTAATAACACCATCATCTACCTAGTTGCTCATGCTAAAAGTTTTGGCATTACCTTCAATTTCTCCCTTTTCTTATGCCCCTGCTACTCCTATCGTGTAATTATTTCAAGTCCTGTTGATTCTATCTTTGATTCTACTTTCTACATATCTTTCACATCTTCCTCTTTCTCTGGTCCTCCTGCCACTGCCTTCCTGTATCTCAGTTCAACAGACCTTTAATGACTTCTTTAATTCTAATTGCAATACTGAATGCTGGAGGTAAAGAATGAGAAAGACCTGCCCTCTGAGGTCCAGGAACTCACTTTCTAGTCAAGTTAATCTCCCAATCACTGAGCTATAGTGTCTCCTTAAGTGGGGCTTAAGTGCCACTAACTACATTCACGATGTTGTGCAACCTTCACCCTAGGGCCTCAGTCTTTTAAAAGTCAATATCTTTCATCTCTACCATTAGAAAAGAAAGTTTGCATCTGGGCAGTCTAGTTCTCTCAAGGTTGCTATAAAAGGAGTTGACACTATATTCTACTTAGTTCATTTACTTCTAAGGCTCAATCCTATTTGGCTCAGCTACTTTATCTTCCACCACTTGTCTGTCAGTTTGTTGTACTATGGTGGCTTTCGTGTTGCTATGATGCTGAAAGCTATGCCGTTGGTATTTTAAATAACAGCAGGGTCACCCGTAGCATACAGGTTTGAGACTAGGAAGAAAGGCCTGGTGATCTACTTCAGAAAATTAGCCAGTGAAAACACTATGGATCACAACAGAATATTATCCAATATAGTGTTGGAAAATGAGCTGCCTAATGGCTGTAATAATGGACTCAAGCATACCAATGATTGTGAAGATGGTGCAGGATTGGGCAACATTTTGTTCTGTTGTACATGGGGTTGCCATGAGTCGAAGCTGACTCAACAAAACTAACAACAACAGAAGCAACAACAACAACTTTATCTTACTTACCCAGAGACACTATAACTAAATATTCCGTGGCTTTCAGCCACTAAGAAATCCCCAAAACAACCTCATTGCTGTTGTGTCACTTTGGACTCATAGTGACCCTATAGGACAGAGCAGAACTGCCCCACAGGGTTTCCAAGGAGTGGCTGGTGGATTCAAACTGCTGACTTTTAGTTAGCAGCCAAGTTCTTTACCATTGTGCTACCAGGATTCCAAGAAATCCCTAATGAATCTTAATTCATTTATTCAAATAATACATTCTAAACCAAAACAACCACAGTGTCTTAACCTAAACATTCAACAGCATTCTCACTTCCCCTTTTCTGAGGAAAGACAATTGCCTCATTAATCAGGATTTAGGGAATTCTCCATACAAATAGCTAAAAAAAAAAAAAAAGTTTGCAAAACACAACTATAGGTGTTCGGGAGCCATTGCATGGGAGATTTGCATTTTAGATTGTTTCAGCTAAAGCATGGAAGATGAATTTAAGGGGTGCATGACTGAAGGCTGGATGACTAAAGGGCCATCATAACAGACGAGGTGAAAGATTAAAAGAACCTGAACAAAAACAGTGGTAATAAGCATTGAGTGAATAGAATTAAAATAATATTTAGGAAGTAAAAGAGGCAAAACTTGGAAATTATGCTGATTATTCTCCATTTGTCCTCCAGAACCATCTTCTATCCTTCTTTGTCCTGCCCTGTGCCCTGGAGGGAGGTTCAATTTTATGGACTGTATCATGCAAGTTCCCTTACGGCTCGCTTTGAGTTGGGTTCTGCCAATGGGGGCACCAGTAAGAGACTGGAAGACAGGGAGAGAAAATGATTAAGTGATTCTCTCCTCTATCTACAGATACACTTCCATTGAGGTGCTCCCTCTTTGATGGTTATAATTCTTTTTGGGCTCTGGTAATACAACCCTCTCATTTTGTTTCTTCAGGACTAGGGGTGGTAATAGCTTCCAACTATTGCTAGTCTCTGTGTACCTCATTAAACTTTGTTGAATTCCTTAACTTCTCTCATCTCTATAATAGTCCCTTCACTAAACTCTCTTGAATCAAGCCCTTTGCATGTGCCATCTTTTTCCTTCTGGGACCATGATGTAGTTAGTGATTGATGGGGTTTGTGAAAGGACTGCCAACTTTTGGATTCTTTGCTCCCTACAGGATTTTAGCCTTTCCCAGAATGCTTTGTTAGGGCATGCTCTGTTTGGATTACTTGGAGTCCACCTGGCGCCTCCTGGGGATTTAGGCAGGTTCCCTAGAACCAAGCATGGTATAGAGTACTCAATAAATGTTTGTAGAATGGAGAGATTTTCTCTCACATTGTTTCTGAACTCTGTTATTACTGGTCCTTGTACACTCAGATTCTAAACCTAGCATTGGTCTGGTAATTATAAGAATTTCAGGTTTGAGTTGTAGATTTTGAAATACACATGGAGCTATTAGAAAAGGGCTACTAAAACAACAACAAAAATTCTTAGCTATAAACGCAGCGCGGATCCACCATCTTGGACTCCTATC
>NW_004443995.1:10157576-10163292 GCF_000243295.1 Trichechus manatus latirostris
TTTTGAAATGGCGTATCTTTGGCTATGTGTATTTTCACCAAAAAAAAAAAAAAAATAAAAGTTGAGTATTTAGAGGGTTAAAATGTTGTGGGGTTGTTAACCAATGTCATAAAACAGCATGTGTGTTACTGTTACATGAGAGACTATCTGTTCTGTAAGCCTTCACCTGAAGTACAATAAAATATTAAAAAAAAAAAAAAAATTCTTAGCTATAGTAAGATCAGAGAGACTGAAGAAACTGAGATCATTTAGCAGTGAGAACATTACAGTGCAAATTCCAACGTACAAGCAGTGCATCCATGACTGTAGTGTTTTGTTCATCCAATTATAAACTTTCTCTCTGACAAGTAATTCAGTATAACACTCTATTCCTCATCATATAAAATTTACTTCAATTCAAAATAATTCAGGTAACTTTCACCATTCTTGTTAACCCATAAAATTTATTTCAACTCCCTATATTGCCCTCATGCATTATACCACATTTTCTAAATACCTCAAACATCCCAACAATCCTTCACAGAAACTGCCCCATCCCCCAAAGCCCTTAGCTCTAAAGCAATGGTTCTCAACTCTGGATGCACATTAGACTTACCTACAGAGATTTTAAAAAATAATTTATGCCCAGACCCACCTCAGACCAATTAAATCAGCATCTCTGAAGATAAGACCCAGGAAACAAACTAGATCACCTAAAAAGATATAAATCTCCACAGAAGGTAAAAACACAAGGTATCTTGTGTCCAGTAAGATGTTTAGCCCTTGTTAATGAGCTTCCTGTGAGCCTTTGTATTTTCCTGTTAACCTTCAACTTTTGTACATTGGCAAGTTTACCGAGAACCCTTCAAATGGTTTTGTTTCCTGGTTTAGCATGTGTGGTTTGTTGACAAGCTACCAGAACATGGTGAAACACAACCACAATTAAACCTGCATTCTAATCAGCCGTGGTTTTTCACACCAGTACGGTTTTTCTTAGAACTCTGAGAGGGTGAAAAAGAACATATAAGTGAAGGAATCAAATAGACTCTCAGAGGTTGTTAAACATCACAGTTTTGATTTCTTCTTCGTTGTGAGGGCAGAAAAAGGGGGGGGTGGTGCACCAGGTACAAAGAAGTGATACCTTCAGTATTTTAAAAGAAATACTTGTTTAAAGATTACGACTTAGAACCTACCTTATGCATTTGTTTTACATCATACTTCTGTTTTTTTGGTGTGTGTATGTGTGTGTGTGTGTGATGGGATACAGAGCTCTTCAAAAAGGACTGAAAGGTAGATATAATAAATACAGTTAACCTTCAACACATACAAACAATCTTCAGTAATTCTAAGCCTCAATCACGATTGAATAAAGGAACAGAAAATAGTCGTCAAAATATATTTCTATTCCAGTTTCTTAAGGTGACCAGATGTTCCATTGTTATTTGTGACAATCCTATTTTTTCAAATAATCTACTTTATGTAGAATGTCCTTTAGCTATAGATAAACTACAAAGAAACGCACAAAAGGAAAAAAAAATCACCTTGTGATTTCTCTGACTTAGTCACATTTAATATAGTGAGACCTGGTAGCTCACAACATAACGTGAAGTATTTCCCAAGGGGCGGGAAATATCTCTTACATATTTTTAGCAGGAGTTACTACCCACAGGCTGATACTGTAGGTGATGATAAAAGAAGCAAAGTTGGCTTCTTTCATTTCTGCCCTGCCCCTCTCTGCTACCTATCAAGTCCCTCCTCTGTCTCTTAGCCTATAATGACTTAGTAGAACTATGTCCACTCTAAGCATCATGCGATAGGCACCCTGGTTGCACAGTGGTTAGAGCGCTCATCTGATAACCAAAAGGTCAGTGGTTCGAGGTCGCTATGAGTTGGAATTGACTTGGAGGCAATGGGTTTTAAGCTTTAAGCAATCTAGGTGGTCTAAGCACTGGGGGTTTCTCAATGAACCAAACAGACCAAAAGACAAAACGCAAAACAAAACAAAAAAAGAACCCCTTCTCTTGTGGAATGGGAAAGCATGCCCTGGAGTACAAGATGACCTGTAGGATGAAGTAATTCAGTTGAACAGTGACTCACAGAGGTGACTACCAACGGTGAAGTCTAAATGATCCTCCTCCAACCTAAATTTCTGGAGAGACTGAGAGGTCTCTGTCTTTTGGAGGCAGGTTCCAGTCAACTACATTTGACTCTTAAAGAGTTGCATACAGGTTTTTTTTTGTGTGTATCAAAAATTTTTTTAAACATGTCTTAAAAATTTTTTTCTGATTGTCTCACAAATGTTTTTGATTGTGATGTATGACAAAAATTTGCCATTTCAACATTTTTTTATGTACAATTCAGTGACATTATGTTTATGATGTTACATAACCATCATCAGCAGCCATTTCCAAACTTTTCTAACACCCTTGACAGAAGCTCAGTGCCCCCTGCAATGACTCCCTCTTTCCCCCTTTCTTCTACTCCTGATAACTACTAGTAAAACTTTGGTCTCTAAACATTACCTATTCCAGATAGTCCACATAAGTGGGATCATACAATATTTGTCCTTTGGTGACTGACTTATTTCCCTCAGCATAATGTTTTCAGGGTTCAACCATGTTGTAGCATGTATTAGAACTTCATTTCTCCTTATGGCAGAGCACTATTCCATTGTATGTATATACCATATTTTATCTGTTGATGGACATTTAGGTTCTTTCCATATTTTGGCTATTGGGAATAATACTGCAATGAACATAGGTGTACATGTGTTCCTGCTTTCAAGTCCTTAGGAGTGGAAATGCTGGGTCATATGGCATTTCTATGTTTAAATGTTTTCTACAGTGGCTGTACCATTTTACAGTCCTACCAGCAATGGATGAGGGTTCCAATTTCTCCACATCCTCACCAACACCTATTGCTTTCCAAATAAACATGTTTTAATTTCAGTCATGCATATCCCTAGTTGGTTGAATAAACCCAAACCAAGCCCGTTGCCATCGAGTCGATTCTGACTCATAGCGACCTTATAGGTCAGAGTAGAATTGCTCCACAGGATTTCCAAGGAATGGCTAGGCAATCCGAACTGCCTTTTGGTTAGCAGCCAAATGCTTAACCACTGTGCCACCAGGGCCCCAGCTGGTTGAATAGTTTTGATTAAATTCTTAAAGGTGTTAGTGACTGTCTTAGTCATCTAGTGCTGCTATAACAGAAATACCACAAGTGGATGGCTTTAACAAAGAGAAGTTTACTCTCTCACAGTCCAGTAGGCTACAAGTCCAAATTCAGGGCATCAGCTCCAGAAGGAGTCTTTCTCTGTCAGCTTTGGAGGAAGGTCCATGTCAACAATCTTTCCTTGGTCTGGGAGCTTCTCTGCACAGGAACCTCAGGTCCAAAGGATGTGCTCTGCTCCTGGCACTGCTTTCTTGGTGGTATGAGGTTCCCACGGGTCTCGGCTCGCTTCTCTCTTTTATATCTCGAAAGAGATTGATTGGCTTAAGACACTATCCAATTTTGTATACCTCATCACTACAACTGCTGCTGATCCATCTTATTACATCATAGTGATAGAGTTTACAACACATAAGGAAATCACATCAGATTACAAAATGGTACACAATCATAGAATACTGGGAATCATGACCCAGCCAAGCTGACAGATATTTTTTGGGGGCACAATTCAATCCATGACAGTGACCTAATCACAAAAAACAATCCAGATAATTTTAAAAAATGATTTAGATAATAGTAGCAATACATAACGTTTTGTGTATGTATATCTTATACATAAAATGTTTTTATATATATTATCTCATTTGATGCTTTTATTAGTTTTGTGAATAAAGTAAGAAAGGTAGATTTATTAGGCCTTTTTACAGATAATGAATCTTAATGAAAGGCTATTGGGTGAGCCAGAAAGGACTGAGCTTGGACTAAAATGCATTTTTTTTTTTTTTAAATCCTGTGGCCTGTTAATATTCTGCTACATCCTACTGGGAACAGAGAAGCCTTACATGTTTCAAGTCTTGTTAAGGAAATATGATACAGTTAAATCCTAAATTGTTTAGAACAGTAAGTAGCAATTCAGGATGGGTGAGAAATATGGACCTGAATAGTTGAGAAAGTCTACATACAAAACCTGGGAGTGAGACATACTTTCAATTAAATTGAACAAACATCTCAGTCCTTCCATTGTGCCAAACCTCTGGACAAGAACAGTACCTGCCCTTGAGGACCTCTTTAACCAGGGGAGAAGTTCACAACCTAGCAATCTGGGCTCTGAAGAACTAATTAGGTTTTACATAGGTAGGAAGTCTGAGGGTGGGTTGTTCAGATAGATCAAAAAATAAGGCAAAAAGGCATGCCAACGATGGACCTTTGCAAGTTTGGAAGAGCCTCCAACGTTTTTGTTAGTTTGATACGTTAAATATTCTTTTTTCTTATTACGTACAGATATTCACCATTAAGGTATTTGAAACTGGGACAAAAATGACCTCTTTCAGCTGTCGTTCCTATGCCCCCTCCCTTTTTAGGTATGAACCTATCCCTTAGGTCCCCCAACTGAAAACCTTTTCTACGTATTAATATAATCACTGTACAGTGATGATAACACTGAACAGTGAAATAAATTCTAAGTTTGCTTTAAAAAAGACCTAAACAGGTAGCCAGGGAATTTGCGTTTGAGCCAGAGTCACTAACTGGTTGTGTAACCTTGGTCAAGTAACTTCTCAGGATGTCGCCTTTTTCATCTGTAAAATGAGCACGATCCAAAGGCCCACCTTACAGGGTTTTGTGAGGATGATTTAAAATAATGCCTATGAAAGCATTAAAGCATTTCCTCTACCCCATCTAAGATGCTTTTATTATCTCCCAATTCTTTCCAGTCTTGGATTTTGAGGTTTGGTGCGTTGTAATCCAAATTCCTTAAGCATGACAACTGGCCGATCACCTTTCCGCATACCACCCATGTGACTCACGGGCGTGTGCAGCTTCGCGCTCACCGAGTCTGCATAGTGGGGTCCTGTAGCCGAAATCATACACTTATGAAGACCAGGGAAGGAAGATCGAAGGCTCTAGTTTCAGGCGGGAAAGAAGAGAAGCGCGACAAAGCTACCAGCCGACTACAGACAGATGTTTCTCTTCTGCGCACGCGCAGTGGCCAGCTCGCGTCTATCCTCCTAAGGGAGGGGGCGACCCGACGTGTCCACGTTCGGGCGTGCTGACGTTCGCGTAGCGGGGGCCGCGGCGGACGTCTGTTTGCGGTTGCGGCGTTGCGCCGCGCAGTCTTGGGAGGACGACTGGTAGGCAGAGGCGGACGAGCTCACCTGATAGCGAAGGATAACTTTCTTGTACTGGTTCTCTAGCTCGAGGTAGACAAATGGAAGTGTAGCCATCAATATACTTCTCGAGTTCCGTTTGTCAGAAGCATCTTCCCGTTGGTTCTACACGCGCAGTCTTAGGGCGGACACTCATGCCGAACTCGCGGCCCAGGCACCGCCGAGGCGCTGGGGGTGGCGGCGGGGCGACCGGCCGGGACGAGCTGGTGTCGCGGTCCTTGCAGAGCGCAGAGCACTGTCTGGGCGCCCAGGACTTCGGCACTGCTTATGCTCATTACCTCCTGGTGCTCAGCCTGGCGCCGGAGCTCAAAGACGATGTGAAGGTGAGGGCCTTTCTTTCACTTGTTGGCAGATCCTCCGATCTTCTCGTTTAAAAAAAAAAAAAATATATATATATATAT
>NW_004443995.1:10163392-10214336 GCF_000243295.1 Trichechus manatus latirostris
GGGGTTGGGAGTTAGCTTGCGTGGCTGGTGGTTACTATTTTTGCCGTTCTCCCTTGACTTCTTTTATTCATTCCCACAACCAGTCCATCAGGAAATCCTGTCGTCTCCACCTTCGAAATAGATCCAGAGTCTTACGACTTCTCACCACCTCCTCCTTTACTACCCCAGTTTCAAGCCTCAGTCATCTCTTGTCCGGCTATTGGAATAGGCTCCCGCCTCGGCTTTCCTGCAGTCTGTCTCAGTGCAGCCAGCCTGAGCTTTTTATAACAAAAGTCAAATGATGTCACTTCATTTCAAAGCGTCCATCTCACTGAAAAATCCAAAGTCGATTGTATGGCAAAGTAGACCTCAGGTGATCCTCTCCCTCCCCCTGTATTCAGTCCAAACATGATCCTGGCCCAGGGCCTTTGCTACTGTGTGGAAGAAAGGTGGATTTCTTAATTGAATACGTTTGTAGTTTAGTCTGAAGTAAGTATCATGCTATGATGCATTCTTTAAGCTTCAGCTATTGAGTTATTTGTGACTGTTACTCTCTTGAAATCCTATACATTTGTTTTCAAATAATGTTAGAATCTAAATTTCAAAAAATGATTTAGCTTAATTTTGTATTCATTTTTTGGCCTCAGGTTGCTTTGCTTTAATACAGTGTCTCTCAACCAGCAGTCAGTCAGACTTTAGTTTACTTTAAGGTTAGACTTTTAAAGTTGAGTCCAATGGCACAGTTGCTTCAGATGGTTCTATGTTCGTCGGACCTGGTTCAAATTCAGTGTGAGTTTCAGGACCAGCTTGCCCACTCAAGGAAGAGAAAGTAATATATTAGGATGCAGCTTGCTCTTGTGGGTGGGCAGCGGTAGAATAATGGATCAATCCAAGTGCCATTTCCTCAATTATTTGTTCCTTAGTTTCTTTTGTAAAACAGGGCTAATAATTCTCATAGATTTTTAGTGTGGATTAGAAGTATATCTGAAATTCCTATTGTAATGCCTGGCATTTAGTAAGCTTCAGTAACTAGTTCTGTTTCCTGTAGAAAAAAGTCCATATTCGTTTGTGTGGGCTCTTTGCAAAAGATCTCTCTCTTTAGTCTCATTTTCTGCTACTCTCTCAGACCCCTTATAGCCAAACTGCAGGCACACCAAGCTTCTTATCTGTAAATCCCCTGATCCATTTCATGCAATCTGTATTTTTTGTCCTCATACCCTAGAATCTCCTTATTCTTGTCTCTCTGGTGAACTCCTTTAAGATTCAGTTTAAGGTATCATTTCTTCTGTAAAAAATATGTAAAGGTAATTTAAAATGTGTTTATGATAAAGCTGGGATGACTAAAGTCTGCCCTCTTCGCAGTGTGTTGTAATGTGGAGAATGGTTGGAGGGAGGTGAGATTGGAGCTCCGCTGTCAGTGAGAATGCTATTGTTACAGCCCAGCAAGAGGTTATGAGGTCCAGATTACACTGTAACAGTGGGCATGGAGAGGAGGTGAAAGATTTAAAGAGTTGTTTATCCCTGTGTTTTAGCCCCAGGAAATACTTGAATTTTGAGATGGCTTGGGGCACAGTCCCTGGTTGCGATGACTAATAGGAAGTTGGATCTATGAGTCTGGGATTCAGAAGAGAGAGTCTTGATTGGAGATATAGACGTAACACCATCAACACATAGGTGATAGTTGATGCCTCGGGTGTGGATAAGAAAAGAGAAAGGGACTGAGGACAAACTTAAAAAATAGAAGCCTACAAAAAAGAGGTAGGTGGAGAACCAGGAGGGTGTGATATGGCAGCTAAGACTGGAGAGTTTAGAGAGTGGTCAGACTGTCTAATTCTGCATATTATTGCCAAATAGGTGGTAAAATTCATTCATTTACTCATTTGTTTATTCTGCAAACAGTGCCTACTAAAGCCACATAAAATTTAAGGTGATCAGCGATAATAGGTAAGTTCCAGTCTCTGTGGAATCTTGAACCAGCATTGTATATTGTTTCATCCTTTATGTTACTAATTCACTGTTTTTTTTCTTTTTTTTTTTTTCTCTTTTGTAAAGGAAACTTTTCAGTATACCCTCTTCAGATGGGCTGAAGAGCTTGATGCTCTCAGTCGAATCCAGGACTTGCTTGGTTGCTATGAACAGGCCTTGGAACTATTTCCTGATGATGAAGTGATTTGCAATAGCATGGGAGAACATCTTTTCAGGTTTGAGTGATTTCAGTATTACCTGTTAAGAGTTATTCTTTATGACCAGGGATAAATCATATTGTAATTTGAACAGGGAAAGTTTAACATAAAAAGCTATTAACTACAACAAAGGATTGGAGAAATGAGGGATTGGCTAGTAAGAAGAAAAGAGGAATCAAAAGAATATAGGAATAGTAAATATAATATGTAATATTATAGGCGTTTTAATATCATATACTACACAGTAGCCGCTGCCCCTGGGGCTGAGATAGAAGAGTCCCCACCACTGGGCTGAGATATGGTTCACAGGATGGCTGAGAAATTTGCCCTCTGGGGTGCCAGGGAAAACTGTGCACCGGGAGGTGTCTCACCGGAGGCAGTCCATTACAAAACTGCCCAGTAGAGGAGTGCTGGGGGAAACTGCTGACCCCTGGGTGCTGGTGGCACCTGGTGCAGGAGAAGTCCTGAGCAGCACACTGGAACCAGGAACCAAAAGTCTTTCCTCCTGCAGTGTCTCTCCAGCACTTTTTACTGACAGAGACTAACATTGTGCCACCTGGCAAAGGAAAAATATTACAGCAGGCAAAACAGGGTGACTTAGACAATAACACAGTAAGCATTTATGTCGGGTGTCCTCAAGACCACCCCTAGTTTTGATAATTTGCTCACAAGACTCACATATAGTCTTATTCATGGCTATGCTTTATTACAGTGAAAGGATACAGAGCAAAATCAGGAAAGGGAAAGGCAACATGGGGCGAAGTCTGGAGGAAACCAGACACAAGTTTCTGAAGGTCCTCTCTTAGTGGAGTCACACGGGACATGCTTTATTCCCCTAGCAATGAGCTGTAGTGACATGTGTTGCCAACCAGGGAAGCTCATTAGAGACTCAGTACCCAGGGTTTTTATTGGCGGTTGGTCACATAAGTACCCTCTGCCTGGCACATACCAAACTTCTAGACTCCCAGAAGGAAAGCAGGTGTCCATCATAAACAACATTGTTTGTACGAACAGGTGAGGCACAATGAGCCAATCTCGTCACGGTGTTGGGAACCCTTCCAAAATCCAAGGGCAAACTCTGTAAGTAGGACTTTAAAAGGATAGGGTTGCTAACTCTTTCTGCACGCTGGCACATGTGCATAAAATAATTCTAAGAAAATACACAAAATACAAGGAATCATAAAAACATAACAGACTAATCTCAGACATTTTTATTTTAAAGTATACGTGCCTCTCATTTGATATATGACCATTGCCTTTTATTACAGTGTAGTCCCGTTTAGAGTTTCAGAATGTCTTTTTTGCTTAATCCATCCCCTTAATGAATAGTCTGATTCAGTTTCTTTTAAAGTGGATCAAATGCTTTCAAGGGCTTGAGAAGCAGTATGAGTACAAAAGGGTTCTGCTAGCTCAGTTCTGTTTAATGTGTGGTCCACACACTGGTGCTGGTCCACAAACTACCAGTTACTGATAGATAAATATAGAAATTGAGAGTAAGTGTTTAGAAATGTGTATAACAATTTGACGTTGTATATCCAATCACGTCATCAGGGAATTCTCTAGTTGAAGAGAGTATAGGCCAGTTGGGTGTTGAAGAACTCTGATGTGGCGTGTGTTGCATACTAATCGTGTGTAAAGGACTGTGTCATGGATTGAATTATGTACCCCCAAAATGTGTGTATCAATTTGGCTGGGCCATGATTCCCAGTATTGTGTGGTTGTCCTCCATTTTGTGATTGTAATTTTATGTTAAAGAGGATTAGGGTGGGATTGTAGAACATCCTTACTAAGGTCGCACCCCTGATCTAATGTAAAGGAAGTTTCCCTAGGGTGTGGCCTGCACCACCTTTTATCTTACAAGAGATAAAAGGAAAGGGAAGCAAGCAGAGAATTGGGGGAACGTCATACCACCAAGAAAGCAGTGCTGGGAGCAGAGCTCATCCTTTGGACCTGGGGTTCGTGTTCGGAGAAGCTCTTAGTCCAGGGGGAGATTGATGGCAAGGACCTTCCTCCAGAACTGACAGAGAAAGCCTTCCCCTGGAGCTGATGCCCTGAATTTGGACTTCTAGCCTACTAGACTATCAGAAAATAAATTTCTTTGTTAAAGCCATTCACTTGTAGAATTTCTGTTATAGTGGCACTAGATAACTGAGACAGACTACATAGAACTACAAAGGATTAGATACTAGTTTCTGTAATATTTAATTAAAGTATGTCATTATAGTAGCGAGTACAACTGACGTAAACTGGTCTGGCAGCAAATGCGACTGACTGTTGATGACCATTTAATTCAGCTGGTGAGAGAGAAAGTATGTGGGCATACCAGAGAAGAAGATGCTAGCCACAGACATTAGTTAGCTGTATTTTACAGAGGGGATAGTTTTCAGAGAGCATTGCTATTCTATTGAGTTGGGTTAAGTGGAGGCTGACTAAGAGAACTTCTGCCGTACTTCAGTACAATAGTAATTTATAATCAAGTACTTGTTAGTGTTCTGAAATGCATCACTATAGTAGGAGTTTAGAAAAGAAGTCATTGAGGATTGCAGTCCTCGCAGAAGACTTCCCAAAGGAGGCGATCCTTGGATTGGGTAGGATTTGAGGTGCTGGTGAAGGATTACCAAGCCAGATCAGTGGCATGAACCATTGATAGCACAGAGTTGAATATTTTTTCTTTGTTACTTTTTACTCTAGAATGGGCTTTAGAGATGAAGCAGCTGGGTATTTTCATAAAGCAGTGAAGCTCAACCCTGATTTCAGTGATGCAAAGGAGAATTTTTATCGCGTTGCAAACTGGTTGGTAGAACGTTGGCACTTTATCATGCTTAATGATATCAAGAGGAATAAGATTTATAATGCAGCAATTCAAAAGGTGGTTCGTTCAGGATACAAAAGTGTTTTGGACATTGGAACAGGAACTGGAATACTAAGGTTTGTTGTAATTGTGTTTTAATTATGTATACATATAAGTGTATACTAATAATATAAATAAAAGGTTTTACTAAATGTAGAGAATTTGACATGAAATTTAAAATTAAAAATTGTTTCATTTGTTACTTCTTATAATCTTGTTAGGGTTATTCATGCAACTATTGTATTTTTCACTGTAACTTTATCAGAAACTGGACATAAGTGCTGAGAAAAATTTAGAATAATTATTGAAAGTTGCAATAGTAAGTTTTAAGAGTAGTTTTTGTACGCTCATCTGGTAGAGTCTATTTTTCTAAGTTAAAGATTATTTAATGCCTGTTTTGTTTTCTTAATAGGGTGGATGTCATGATTTATTGTATGATTTGCTTCTAGACAAAAATATTATTTCACTTTCTTTTTAATGTGGAATGAATAATTGTTGAGTTAGTTAAAGAGTAAAAGGAAAAACCCATCTTTAAACATCTTAATTCCATTAAGATTTGACAGACGCTAGTGGATTCTTTTTTCTTGATGGAGCACTTTTTCTGCTTGTAGCATGTTTGCCAAAAAAGCTGGAGCACATTCGGTGTATGCCTGTGAGTTATCCAAGACCATGTATGAACTTGCCTGCGATGTAGTGGCAGCAAACGAGATGGAAGCAGGGATCAAACTCTTACATATGAAGTCACTTGACATAGAAATTCCAAAACACATTCCTGAAAGGTATAATATAAATTAATTAAATGTTTGTAATTCACTATTTTAGTTTTTAAAAATCAGACTACTCACATTTCTAGCTTCTAGTCCAAACAAAGGGAACCCTGGTGGCGCAGTACTTAGGGGTTCAGCTGCTAACCAGAAGGTTGGCAGTTCGAACACACCAGTGCACCAGGGGAGAAAGATGTGGCAGTCTGCTTCTGTAAAGATTATTTACAGCCTTGGAAACTCTGTGGGGCAGTTCTACTCTGTCCTGTAGTGTCACTATGAATCAGAATTGACTCAGTGGCAACGGGTTTGTTTTTGGTTTGTAGTCTAAGCAAAAACGCTAAACCCTTATTTTGGCATGAAACAGATTTTAATAATAAGGTTGTATTCTCTATAAAAAATATTTAAAAATCTTGAAAATTTGTAGTAAGGGATTTAGTAAATAAACTTGACCTTTAGCAAGTTACTTTACCTTTGTTAATTTCAGTGTTCTAGCTTGTGAAAATGGATAATGCCTCCTGTGTGGTCAATAACTATTTAAAAATTGTACTAAAAAATAATAACTGAGTAGATCTCATCAGGCTCAATCGGCTTATTTCATTTTGTGTAAATACCCTTGGCTGAAATGCAAGCTCAGGAAGTGTCAGCTGTCAATTTATTTTGGCCTGGGCCCTTCAAATGGTTTAAATATAATTCCGTTAAGTCTTGACTTTTTAGTATGTTACCTCACTCTGATTCATGTCACAAGAATGATAGAATTGTAAAGTTAAAAGGGATTTAAAAATCATCTGGTCCAACACCATCGTTTTTGAGACAGAGTTTTCACTATGTAGCACTAGCTAGTACTTCTCCTAGGTGTCTGTGTTCTCATTTTACTTGAAGTTTATTCAGTTTATGGATTTTAAGACGATGTTTTTTGGATTCTGTTGTCATTTGGACAATGATTTTTTAAAATACCTTCTTCCATTTATGTAATAACTTATGTTTACATAGTACTTTATGATTTTCAATGATCTTTACATTTGTTCTCATGAAAGAGATCCTATTAGATTGTTAAGGTAGATATTATTATTACCATTTTACAGAAATTAAAAGGAGCCCTGGTGGCACAGTGGTTAAAGTGCTTGGCTGCTAACCAGAAGGTCAGTGGTTTGAACCCACAAGCTGCTCCACGAGACAAAGATTTGGCAGTCTGCTTCCATAAAGATTTACAGCCTTGGAAACCCAGTGGGGCAGTTCTACTCCATCCTGTAGGGTCGCTATGAGTCAGAATTGACCGTATGGCAGTGGGTTTATAGAAATTAAACACTGTCCTGAATCAAAATTGCCTTAATTTAATCTGCATTTTGTCATGATGCAGAGTTTTATTCTGCAGATAGTGTTTAGAAGGGTCTACTGGCTTTGAATCAGGAGATAGGGATACCAGTTCAGACTCTATTATTAACTTATTTTGACCTTGAGCAAATCTCTAGGCTTCAGGATGTTAAACTAGATGATTTGAAATACCTTCCACATTCTAAATGTTTGCAATCCTAAATGTTGAATGTTTTCTGTATATGTAATAGTGGGTTTAGGTGCTGTGGGGGATATCAAAATAGATCTGCCCATAAGACACCTACAGTCTAGGTGGGAAGATGAGGAATATTTATTAAACTTTTATCTTTTAACTACACAAATAAATGATAGTGGCAGTAAGTGCTAAAGGAGTTCAGAGAGGGGAGAAATTAGAGGAAAGAATGGACGGAAGAGCAGAGCTATGTGGACAAGTCTTTCATGAAGACTCAAAGCTAGTGGGTGAAGCAAAAGAAACGACAGAAGAAGACAACCATTGATAATGTAGTATCATAGAAGATGGAGAATGAATTTTAAGAGGGAGGGCTTCCCACCTGCATTAAATGTTGTTTGTAGGTCAAGGAAAATGAGAACTGAGAAAGATTGTTCGTTTGGATAAAAGTGGGATTGTGAAAGATAGCGTGTTTTAGTGTTGAAGATAAAATTATGTCCTATGTTAAGGAGAGGGACTGATAAAGATAATGGATATGAACCACTTTTAAGGATTTAGGCAATGAAAGAATAGCCTGAGGAGGCAGCAGGACCAAGTGAAGGGTGCTCCTGACACATAAGGAGGAGGAGCCAGGGGAGAACAGAGCAGCCTGAGGAACATTTGAGTCAGTTCTTCAAGATTCAGAAACCGATATTAAAAATGAATTGTATTTGAAAATTTTACCTATTGACTGTTTCTGTAATATACTCTTCCTTTCTCTCCTCTCTCAGCTTTAACACTTTTATATAATAGCATGATATTTTACTTACATATATCTTTAAAAAATCATTCTATAGAGTGTCCCTAGTTGTAACAGAAACTGTCGATGCAGGTTTATTTGGAGAAGGAATTGTGGAGAGTTTGATTCATGCATGGGACTGTTTACTTTTGCAGCCAAAGGTAAGCATGAAAACACTTGAATGATCCATTGTTTGCACAGATATTTGCTGAAACCCTAGTGTGTTTACAAAGCAATATGAAATACGTTTCCCACCATCAACGTATATACTGTATATTTGGAAAGAAATCCCTGCAAAAACCACTTAAGAACATGTATGTTTGTATGTCCAAATGAGGTATATGGGCAAAAAAATACTCCATTGAGGAATTTATAGGAGTTGAGGTTAATTTGTGAGGGGATTGATTGTGACATCCTTGAGTACTGTTGAGAAAAAGAGGTACTTTCAGCTTCATAGCCCTCACTGCTTGCATTTTTGGCAAATTATTAAAAGGCTTTGTGGTGGTATCTGATTTGGTATGGTTGGTTGATGTGCTCACCTGCTAGCTGAAAGGTTGGAGGTTGAGTCCACCCAGACACTCCTCGGAAGAGAGGCCTGGTGATCTACTTCTGAAAAATCAGCCATTGAAAACCCATGGAGCACAGTTCTACTCTGACACATATGGGGTCGCCATGAGTTAGAATCTGCTTGACGGCAACTTGTGGTGTGGTGTGGTGTGGTGAGATGATTTTGGCCTCTCAGTTAAAATCATTCTTAATAGCCTTTTGTTCTGTGTATCCTTACAGTTTTCTTCTGTCCTTTCTTTCTTTCTTTGTACTTGTACCAAAAAAAAAAAAAAAAAAAAGTACATAACAATGGAAATAAAAGAAACTTTTTACAGGAAAAAACTGCTTATACTTATTGTTTTGAAGTCTTTTTCTTATTTTCATACTTGTCGTCATACACACATATTTTGCATATAACGGTATAATTTTTATCATTGTATTTTTAGACGAAAGGTGAAGATGGAAGTTGTGAAAAGTGTGGGAAAGTTATACCAGCAAGTGCTGTTATATTTGGGATGGCAGTAGAATGTGCAGAGATAAGAAGACATCATAGGTGAGTAACTATTTAAGTAATTTAAAATAGTAATTTTAAAGAGTATACTCTATTTCAAAGGTTCTTTAGTTGATTATATATTTGCATAAGGATTTGTAGTTTTCTGACCTCTAAATTCATGTTTAGTCCAGGCTTATTTTTTTTTAAGCATATATTTTACTTTGTTTTAAAATGGAACTTTGGGATTAAAAGCATCTTTTATTTTATTAATGGAAAATGAATTTTGATACAACCTGGTATCCTTTTGATGCGTGAAAGATTCATGTAGAAAAATATTAAGACTAATTTTAGGCAAAATATAGCAAAAATTCCAATGTGAAAATAAATTTCGGTTTTAATTTATTTCTCCCATTTTCCTCTTAATAACTTTATTGTTACAATGATATGTAGTTGAATGGGATGAACTTTTAGGATCTTTCTGTCCTTGAGATTGTAAGATTTGCTCATCAAATACAATACAGTAAAACCTGTGAAAGTCGGAACCTATATAAGGCAGACACCTGTCAGAAAAGGAAAACTCAAATGTTTTCCACTAAAACGAGCGATAGAAAAGTGGTAAGACTGTACCCTGTCAAAGGTGGGAAACTTTCAAAACCTGGAAAAACAGGCAGTCCCATTGAGTTCCGGCCCTCACAGGTTTCACTGTATAAATGAAAATGTGATACTAAATGCTTTTTAATTATAGGTGTTTCTTGGTTACATTTTTATTCTTGAACGTTAATGAGTGTTGTATTTTGTGAAAATATTGATCCAGGTTTTGTTAAAACTTTTTAAGGAAGCCCCTCCCATCGGTAACTTAATAGTAATAAGTATAACCTGTAAGTATTTTAAGAAATAATGACAAAACAAGAAAATAAAAATTATTCTAAACCCCACACTGGTTGATAACCACTGTTAACCTTTATTGTACATTCTGTCTTACTCTTTGCTCTATTTCTTACAAGGTGACAGTAGAAATGTTTAACGATTGGTAAGGTTCAGAGCACTGACTAAGCAGACAGCAACATTGGCTGTAAGAGAGTGTACTGGTTGACTGTCAGCTCTGTATAAATAAATGTGTATGTGTATATAAATTTAATTTTGTTTCAGAACTGTCACTAAAAAATATTAACTTTTTCTTTGTGAGCCTCTTCATGTTAGTAGATTTACCTCATGATTTTTATCAGTGTCTTACTGTTCTGGTCCTCAGATGTTAGAATTTTAGGTTTCCACTTTTCTTGTTTTAAAAACTGGGATGAACACCTTTGTACCTACATCTTGTGGATTTATCTTTATTATTTTCTTAGGATCTTTATTATTTTCTTAGGATAAATTTGGTAATAAGGAATTACTAAGTTAAAGAGTATGTGCGTTTTTCAGGCTTTAGAGGTACAGCACTTAATTGCCCACCAGAAAATCTAGGTTATGTCTCTCTGGGATTTTTGCTGTAGCATGACTCCAGACCCCTTCCCTTCGGTAGTTTCTTCTTTGTATTTTGTAGGAAAACCACTAAAATTGTTTGCCTAAGCAAAATAGGAATTAAGTGATGGTATCTACCATTTTGAAAAAGGTTTCCTTCATCACTCATTCATTTATACAGCAAAACAGTGTCTGGCTGTACAACAGAAGCGCTGGAGGAGCTTTTGTAAAAATAAAAATGCCATACATTTTGATTGAGTAGGTCTGTGTGAGTGAGCCCAGTATATTTTTGCAGTGCTCAGCAGTGCAGGTTAAAGACTGAAAAAAAAAATGTAGTGAAAATAATACAGATGAATGCTGTTATACCTGGTAGAAACATTTGAAAATCATTATTATAAAAATTACTATTTGAACCTGACCAGCTGAGTATAATGTTCATCTGAAGGAGCAAATGTTTAAGAATAGTCAAGAAAATTGTGAAATGCCTTTTTAGATATAAAAACCAGTAATGTATTGGTGCAGAAATAGAAAAACAGATCAGTGGAACACAATAAAGAGTTTAGATACAGATCAGATTATTGAATTTATAGAAATTTAGTACATGAAACGTGGTAGTTTTAGATCATCAGGAAAAAGAATAAGCTATTCAGTAAATGGAGATGGTATAATTCATTGGGAAAAAGATCTTTTAATTCCAGATGAATTAAATATATGTGTAAAAAAAATTCATGAGATGATGAATGCTTTCCAAAGCAAAACACAGTGTTCAAAAGCCATAAAAGATTGAGAAATTTGACCACATAAAAGTTGAAAACTTCCATCTGATGAAAGATACTATAAATAAAATTAAAAGGCAAGTGACAGACTGAGATCAAAATTTGCGATGTTTGCAACAAGGCATGCATACAAGTGTCTGTTATTCAAAGAAATGGAAAACTACTTATATTAGCTAGTATTAGAAGTGATTGATAATATTCTGTTTTCTCACAGGCATGGGAAAAATTTATACACTGTTGGTACATGATTTTAATAGCTCAGTTTGACATTATCTAACACAATTAAGATGTTTAAAGTCCTTGACCTAGCAAGTCCACTTCCAGGAATCTACTCTGACTGTGCTCATATATGTGCTCAGTTATTTGTGCAAGGATGTTCACTGTATATTTTAATGTGAGCCCTTTGTTGGATATATGCATTGCAGGTATCTTTCCCCACTTAGTGATTTGGCTTTTTTGCTTTCTTACCAGGTGTCTTTTGATGAGAAGTTTTTAATTTTAATGTAGTCTTACCATTTATTTATTTTTTTATGGTTAGTGGTTGTGCGGGTGTGTAATGGTGTTTAAGAAACTTTTGCCCATGAAGTTTTATTTCGTTTTTATGTTGATTTTTTTCTGGACTCACTGTTAGATGGTATTACTTGATTCTAAAAAAACCCATCCTTCTCCCTTTCCACCCTACTTGTTTATTTTTCCTCCCATCAGGGTTGGTATTAAGGACATTGCTGGTATCCATTTGCCAGCAAATGTGAACTTTCAGAGTCCAGCTTATTCTTCTTTAGATTCTGAGGAAGCTGTTGAACCTTATACAACTGAAAAGATGAGTCGAGTTCCTGGGGGATATTTGGCTCTGACAGAGTGCTTTGAAATTATGACAGTAGATTTCAACAATCTTCAGGTAAAAAAAAAAGTTTGATTACTGTTTTTGGAGCGTTAAATTTCATGCATTGCTTAACATAATACATATGATAATCTCATTTTAAGAATTTACATATAATTCCACTTACCATATGTAAAGGAAATGAAGGAAGGTAACCAGAATTCCCTCCTGAAATGATTAGGAATTCACTTACTTAAATACTGAATAAGAAGAAACCAGAAGATTTGTTAGGAATGTGTAATCTGTCAGGTGCTTTCATGTGTGCTCTTAGGTATCTTTTACAATAGTGCTGTGATAGAATTATAATTATCCTTGTGCTGTACAGATGAGGAAACTGTTACACTGAGTAATTTTCTCCAATTTATGCAACATGTGAACACGGGCCAGAATTGTAAACCAGGTCTGATACTTTTCTTTATGTCATGCTGCCATTTCAGATTAACGCTGTTTCTTCAAATGAAGAATATTCCACATCTCCAAATTGTGTATTAGGGTGACCAACTGTTCCAGTTTGCCTAGGACATAGGAGATTCTTGAGACATGGGACTTTTCAGTTTAAAACTGGGATACAGAAAAAAAAAAACCATTGCCGTCAAGTCTATTCCAACTCATAGAGACCCTGTAGGACAGAGTAGAACTGCCGTATAGGGTTTCCAGGGAGCAGCTGGTGGATTCAGACTGCCAGCCTTTTGGTTAGCAGCTGAGTTCTTAACCACTGCACCACCAGGGCTCCCAAACAGGTAAACCAGGATGAGCTGGTCACCGTAGAGTGTACATATGTGCGTTGGTGGGTGGTGGGAGGATGTGCTATACAGAGGACGCACGCAAAGATATCAAGAAACTTAAAATCCTTCTCTGAAGGTCTTTAAGAATGAGTTAAATACCCAAGTTCCTAGTTTTTTAGATGGAACCTGCCTGCAGACAGAAAATTTTTATAATTTAATAAAAACTTTTATATGAAAACCAGTAAAATTGTTTGCCTGAGCAAAATAGAAATTGCTTAGGCAGTTGTTAGTGGGTTTTTCTTGAGGTAGTCTAGAGCTAATTTATCAGTTTGGCATTGTTTACCAAGGTTGAGCTGTCTTTCTAAACTTTAAGAGCATTTGTTATCGGACACAGTATTCCAATAGGGAAAGGATTGTAGTTGCTGATTACCTAGAAGCTTTCCTTTTGTTATTTTAAGCCCTTATTTTCATTTTTCTTTGCCACAATAAAATCCTTATTAAGGTTTTTAACTTTGAAAGTAATATCTGCCTGCTTTAACACATTCAAGTAATGGAGAAGAACAGAAAGGAAAAAGCCATGGTATTTTTCTTCCCTTTTTAAATCTTGTCCCCTCCCCCCCATTAGTTTGAAGTTTATCTTTCCAGTCTGTATTTTCTGTGCTTCTGTAAAAATATACAAACATACTTTTTTCTTTTAGAAAACAAAACAATACCTATTGCTTTGCCTTTTTCATTCCACATTATATCATGGACTTTTTTCCACATCAGTAATATGTGTCTGCCTCATCCTTTTTAATAGCTGAATAGTATTTCCGTATAACAGATCAGAGCTTCCTGTCTGTTGTGCCTTAAGTGGTTACAGGTGTGCCAAGATGGTGATTTTTTTTTTTTTTTTCCTTCCCCCTGAAGGGGCCGGGCAGGGCTGAGAACTTACACAGATGGAGAGTGATACTATACCGAGGCATGTATATGTTAAGTGTATGAAATCCTCTCATTCCTTTTATGTTTCTATCAGGAATTAAAAAGTCTTGCAACTAAAAAACCTGATAAGATTGATATTCCTGTTACTAAAGAAGGCATACTAGATGCTATTGTGGTTTGGTTTGTACTCCAGCTTGATGATGAACACAGTTTATCTACAAGTCCTGGGGAGGAAACATGTTGGGAACAGGCCGTCTACGCTGTACAGGACCTTGCAGGTACATCTTTTCTAACTTTTTTTTTTTAAACTTGTTGCTTTAATCCTCTAAACATTTGAGTCGGCAAAAATAAGTAAATAAAACTTTGATATGAAGTTTCCGGTTAAGGGAGGTTGGTTAAATATTTCAGAATGTTATTTTTCTTATTCAAAAGTAGTTTTAAATAATTAACACATTTAGTTAAGAGAGACTCAGACACAACTCTGTTCCATACCATTCAAAAATTTCTTCAGCTCTGATTACTCGGGTTATTAGTAGATGTAGAGAAATAGAAATGCTGGCACAATTTTTATGGGAAAGCATTGGAAAAGTATTACTTATAGTGGAGTTCTTACGCGTAGAGAATCTGATGGCATCCGTGGAGTCCTATTGCAGAAAAATGCATATACTCACATAAGCACAAAATTTACAAACAGTTTTAAGTAGTCTGTGGATCTGTGGACTTTCAAGGGAAGTTCTATGTTAAAATATTTTTTGAAGAGATGTTTTCCTGTTAGTAGTTTGATGGGTAGCAGTATAGTTCACAGGAGTTGCATTGCATAGAAAACCTCTGTCCTTTTTTATTTTGTAACCGAATTTTATTGGGACACAGCTATGTCCTTTCATTTTTTTTTTTTATTATTTTATTGTATTTTTGGTGAAAGTATACACAGCAAAACAGATTCCCATTCATCAGTTTCTACACATAATGTTCAGTGACATTAGTTACATTCTTCACATTGTGCCAACATTTTCATTTCTGTTTTAGTTGTTCCATTCCCATTAACTTAGTCTCACTGCCCTCCAGCATCTTACCCGTGCTTTAGATTAACTTGTTCATTTGGTTCATATAGATAATTTTTTAAAAGAGCTCAGTACTCAAGGGTGACAGTCTTTACTTTTTGAGCTAACCTACTGTTTAGTTAAAAGTGACTTCAGGGGGTGGTTTTGGTACAAGGTTTAAAGAGCATCTCAGGACAATAGTCTTGGGGATTCCTCCAGTCTCATTGAGTCTAGTAAGTCTGGATTCTTTGAGAATTCGAAGTTCTGTTCCACATTTTTCTCCGTTTCTCTCAGGATCCATCTATTGTGACCCTGATCAGAATGTTTGGTAATGGTAGCCGGGCACCATCTAGTTCTTCTGGTCTCAGGGTAGAGGAGGCTGTGGTTCGTGGAGACAGTTCTGTAGTCCGGTTCCTTGATTCTTGGATTTCCTTCTTTCTCTTTTGCTACAGATGAATAGAGACCAATAGTTGTATCTTAGATGGCTGCTCACAAGATTTTAAGACCCCCACACTACGCACCAAACTAGGATGTAGAACATAAACTTTATGAACTATATTATACTAGTTGACTGTGTTGTCCCATGAGATTATGACCCTAAGTGTTCCAGAAAACTAATCCCGTGAGGTGATTGCTTATGTCTAAGAAGTGTCAGTATCTGTAAGCTCCTATTTGAAAAACTGTCCCTTTAAAACTGGAAGGTAATAGGTTAGTCTCCTAGTCAAGTACCTAATTTGGCAAGGTCATTAAGTTGTGGAGTCAGTATAGTGTTGTGGCTAGTATGGTGTTTTTGTAGTCAGGTAGATCTGGATTCATATCTTGATTCTGCTACTTACTGGCCCCCTGGCTAGTTTAGCTGGTTATTTCTCAGAGCATTTATTGTGTCATCTATAAAAAACGGGATGATACTGTCTATGTTGGAGGATTGTGGGGATTATTAGAGGTAATGGGTGTAAAGTGCCTACCGTAATGGCTGGCACTCAGTAAATGGTATTTTTTTTATTTCTGTTTGTTAACTTTTAACTCCCTTATAGTAACTTACAAGGAGCCCTGGTAGCACAGTGGTTAAAGTGCTCGGCTGCTAACCAAAAGGTCGGGTGTTCAAACCCACCAGTTGCTCCATGGGAGAAAGATGTGGCAGTCTAATTCCAGAGAAAGATGTGGCAGTCTGATTCCATAAAGATTACAGCCTTGGAAACTCTATGGGGCAGTTCTACTCTGTCCTATAGCATTGCTGTGAGTCGGCATTGACTCAAGGGCAGTGGGGTGGGGTATAGTAACTTACACAGATGCCCCCCACCCCCTTTTATCTTTTTAGGGAAAGGACATTTTAAACATTTAAACACAAGAATAACAATTTGTATTTTCAATTTTTTTTTGGAAAATATTTCAAACACTTAATAAAATTAATTAAGGTAGTAGTAATAATTACTCTCAAAGGTCTTTGTCTTTCTAGGTCTGATGAGGAGGAATTGGATTGTACATCTATAATTTAAAGTGTTATTACGTGTAAAAGTTCCTGGAAAAGAGCACATTGTAGTCTTTATTATAGAACTTAGTCCTTCAAATTCTTAAACATGCCGGAGTATCTAAATACTTGTAGTTAAGAAATATTACTGTTGTGGTTCTACTGAGTGCTGCTTTATTCTTTTGGAAATTTCTCTTAGAGAAAAAAATGTCCCATTAATCTAAAGTAAGGTTTGGTATTGATACCTGAATTTAATTTATCTCTGTTGGCTTTATTACCAAAGATGGGTCCAATAATGGAGCTCTCGATTCTCCGTATTATGCTACCAGTTAATTAAATCTTCAAAGTTGAGTTTTTTCCTAAATAAAGCAGCTGGAATTTTCCTAGTTTTTTTTGTGTATTAAATGAATAGATTAACCCCTCCCGTAATGATTTTTTAAAGCGGGTCATGTTAGTGTATCTTCTTTATTAATCAGAATTTTAATTTTGCTCTTACTGTTCAATGAAGACTACAGGATAAAGCCTGGGGACCATGTGATGATGGAAGTGTCTTGTCAAGATTGTTACTTAAGAATCCAAGGTATCCATGTCTTGGGTTCAGAACATGAAATGGATGTTGTGAAAAGTTTTACCAAGAATAAAGATTCACTGTCTTTAGGAAATGAGGCTGAACTCTGTAGTGCCCTGGCTAACCTTCAGACCAGCAAACCAGATTCTGTAGAGCAGATGTGTGTATTGGAGTCCACGGAAATTGCTTTGCTTAATAATATCCCATATCATGAAGGCTTTAAAATGGCAATGAGGAAAGTGTTGTCTTCACTGACTCCAGAGAAACTGTTGCAGGCCATGGATATGGATACTCAGTGTCAGAGTGATGAGATAAACTCTGGAAGCGGACAGAAGGAGAATTCTGTACTGAGTGCCCCTGACCCTTACTATGTGTTAGATGTGTCTGAAGGCTTTTCTATTCTGCCTATAATTGCTGGCACACTGGGGCAAGTTAAACCTTACAGTTCTGTGGAGAAAGACCAGCATCGCATCACTCTAGGCCTCATTTCCGAGGCCAATCACTTTCCTAAAGAAATGCTTCAGTTTTGGCTGAGACACGTGGAGGATGAATCTGCTATGTTGCAGAGGCCAAAATCAGACAAGTTGTGGAGCATAATCATATTGGATGTCATTGAACCATCTGGGCTCATTCAGCAGGAAATAATGGAAAAAGCGGCAATATCCAGGTGAGGTTTTTTTGAGCTCAAACTTGTTCATTGTTTTAGTTCTTTAATGGCTTACTGTAAAACTGAGATAATCATATGTCCCTCACGTGTCACTGTTCGGGACCTGTGAGCTCATCCCTTTCTCTGTGTGTGTGTTTGTGTGTGTGCATTGCTGATTATCCTCCAAGGGAATCCTGAATGGTAGATGTGAAGAACTGACCGTTTTAAGATTGGCCCACCTATATATAAGGGAAAAGTAGAGATCTATTAAAAACAGTAAGAAGAAATTCAGAGTAAGGAAGGAAAAATCAGATTTCATCTTATAATGTAAGAAACATGAAGTGTGCATTTGATGGTGTATTGGGAGAGCAAAGTGCTTCTTAGGAACAGCTCCCAGTTCTGTTCAGTCTAAAAATCTTCATTTTATAATATAGTTCTCTTCCTAAAGGTATTTCTTCTTCAGTTTAGATTGCGTGAGGTAGACTTGACCCTAATATTTAATATTGAAAGCAAATTTGGTTAAGCCCCAAAGTCCTTCAGTTATGCTGCTCAGATCTGAAAAGATGGCACTATTTTACATTTGGGGACCCAGATTTAGGAAATGTATTATGGATAAAAAATTTTGGGGTATAGCAGCAGGGGTTGGTTTGTTGTCTAGGAACAGTGGTGGGGATGCAGACTGAAGATTACAATAGCAAAAGGCACATTATCCATTGGGGAAAAAAACACATTTGACCAGACCAGAAAAAAATATTTTGTTTGTATAGTTAATTCATTTTCTTTTGTTATGAAATTTATATATTTATGTGGTAACTGATAGAAACCTTCACCATTTTTTTTAAACAATCCTGTCATGTCGTAAATTATGGGAGTAGCAAGGTTTGACTTAAATATATATAATAAAAATTTAAACAGATGTTCTTGACGGCACAGAACAAGGAGCTTGAAGAGTTCAAGTCTTGTCACTTAATTCCTGAAATAGTAAAATTTTCCATAAGTCACTTAATGTCCCTCATCCTCAGATTTCTTCATCTGTATTGAGAATACTGGATTAGTTGTTTTTGAAAGCACTTCAGTTATGAATTCCTGGTACAAATGAGATTTAATGTATTTGGTAGAGTCATCTTGGAAAGCCGTACACTTATCTAATGATTTATTTTTATTTAATTTTAAATTTGTTAAGAACAGTATAAAGTACTCCTGTGTAACTTTTACTCATATTCACCAATTGTTTACATTTTGTCCCATTTGCTTTATCATTCTCTCTTCCCCTCTGTCTCTTTGCACACACACACACACACACACACACAGACACACAAAATTATTTTGAAAATAGGTTAGAGCCATCATGTCCCTTTACCACTAAATACTTCAGTGTGTATTTCCTAAAAACAAAGATATTCTCTTATATAACCACAGTACAAAGAACAAAACTAAGAAATTAATATCTAATATTATTAGCTAATAATAATACTTTTATCTAATCCACAGCTCATACATAAATTTTATCTTTTGATCCAATATTATCTTTTAGAAAGCTCTTTCATTCCTAGTGCAGGTTCAAATGCAGGATCATGCACTGCATTTAGTTATCAGGTCTCTTTAGTTAATTAATCTGGAATAATTCTTTGGTTGTCTTTTATGACATTGACATTTTTGAAGAGTGCAGTTTCGTTATTTTGTCTAATGGCCCTCCATTGGAATTTGTCTGATGTCTTCATGTTGTGTTCTTAGTGCATTGTATCAGAAGGCACACAAGATCTATTTGTTTTATTATTGGTGATGTTAATTTTTAAGATCACTTGGTTAAGCGTGTGTTTGTCAAGTTTCTGCACTCTTAAGTTTCCTCCTTTTCCTTTGTGGTTAATATATCATTCGTAGGGAAATATTTTGAGCTATGTAAATATCCTATTCCTCATTAAACCTTTATTCATTAATTTTAACCTCTATTGATGATTTTGTAACTCCATTTTTTCTATATTTGTTGTTTAGCATTCTGATGTATGATAAGGAAGAGTTTTCTCTTCTGCTGCAGAAATTTATTTATATTGTTATGGGCTTTTTTAATTCAATGGGTTATAATCCATTACTATCAATATTTATTTTGATGCTCAAATTGTCCCAGTTTTGGCCAGTGGGAGCGACTTCAAAGTGGATCCTATATCTTTTTGATATGTTCTCATCATTCTTTGAGCATGTTCTTACTTTTGGCTCAACCAGGTTTTCTAAACTCATCTTTTCTCTGCCGCAGCCTTGAAATTGGTCTTTCTCCAAGGAGCCCTGGTTCCATTTAGTGGGGAACTATATTTTGAAACCAAGATCTTCTTGGTAGATGTGCTCATTGCTACTGGTGCAGCATTATTTCTAGGCCTTCTCGGCTGACAAAGTTTGGAAATTGTGTGTATTTGTGTATGTGTATTTATGCGCATGCACATACGTGTTCATAGATCCATATACGTTACAAATGCACATTCATATGCTTATATGCCTATATCTGTATATACACCTATATCTGTATCTGAATTTTATATCTTTCTATCTACTATGTAAAAGTATGAGTTCATACTGATACCTCAGTTCCAATCCACCACCATAGGGTACATTCTAGTTTTCCCCCTTTTCAGATATGTCATTCCCTTTCTCTAACAGTGAAAACTTGACTCCCACTGACATCAGTATATTTACTTATCTGGTCATGCCTAGAATGCATATAAAATAGTTGTAGAATTGCTAACTCATACCACTGTGGAAGTCAAACCTACTAATTATAGGTTAATAATGATTTATAGTTTTTTTTTTTTAATATGTAATTTTCATACTGTGGAATGCCTAAATATTAAGTGTGTAATTAGATGAGTTTTGATCTAGTGATCAAAATCTAGTGGTTTTTTTTTTTTAGGTCTGTTTTTAAAATTGTCTTTATAATGACACATTGACTAAACATGGTGGCAAAAGGTGGTTTAATTTTTGTATACAGTGCAAAGTTATGTTGAGGCCTTTTAATGATAAGGTCATTATTCCAATTTGGTAATTAATTTTTCATTAAAAATTAGGTAAATTAAAAAGTAAGGAAGTTGATTCTTCTGTTTGAAACGTAATTTAGTATCAAAGAGGCATTTACA
The DNA here is from genome assembly GCF_000243295.1 of Trichechus manatus latirostris. NCBI lineage: Eukaryota > Metazoa > Chordata > Mammalia > Sirenia > Trichechidae > Trichechus > Trichechus manatus. Next base: position 10,184,092 of record NW_004443995.1, read on the forward strand.
TGTTCTGAATAATGGGCTATGTGGGAGCCTTGTTTTATTTTTGGTAGTTTCAGTTTGACTACTGAGAAGGATGACAAATGAATTTGTAAATTTGCTATGTTTGGCAAAAAAATTAGTATCTACTTTTTAAAAAATTTTATTTAAATGGAACCTTGTAAAGGATTTTTGAAAAGCATTTTTGGTTTTAAAAACAATTTGTCAAACAGTCTGTTCTCTCTGAATGATTGATTATATTACTGGGAAATGCAACTTATATGAAAAAACTTGTTGCTGTCAAGTCGATTCCGACTCATAGTGACCCTATAGGACAGAGTAGAACTGCCCCATAACGATTTTCAAGGAGCAGCTGGTGGATTCCAACTGCCGACCTTTTGGTTAGCAGCCATAGCTCTTAACCACTACGCCACCAGGGTTTCCAACCTATATGAAGGCTATCTCTAACTTTCCTTTCCAGTGTTTCTCAATGGGTGTGGGCAGAGGTCCTGTTGGCAGTTTGGGTGGGACAGTTCTTCCTTACATGGAACCGTCTAGCCTCTGAATAGCAGGTTTGGGGTGCAGAGCTTACTTGAACTGTAGGCTTTTCCTAGCCTGCAGATTGTTTAAGGGATCACATGACCAATTTTAGGTCCTAGTTAGTTGAAAGTATTTTTGTTTTTCATAATAACAAATATGAGATCATTAGCAAGATCCTCCTCCTTGGGTGTATGTAGCCAATGAATTAGACTGTTCTAGTCTGCTTTTCCTTACCAGTGCCCTCAATTTACTCTCTGATAATTGGTTTATTCTTAGTTCTACTGAAGCAGATCTTCAAATACCGTCTTAAAAATGATGTAGAGGTAAACTTTCTGAACTTTTTCATATTTGAAAATGACTTAATTTGTAAGTTTGGCTGATTGTAGAATTTTTTTAATTGCATTTTAGATGAAGGTTTGATTGTAGAATTTTAGGTAGAATGTCTTTTAGCTCAGCATTCTGAACACATTGCTTTGTTATCTTCTACTCTTCAGTGTTGTTAATTCATGCTCCTTCATAAGTGGCCTATGAGGTTTTTTTTTTTTTGTTTCCCCAAGTGATTCATTTTGTTTTGGACCCTTTTACTCTGGAGACAGTGTCTGGGAAATTCTTTTATATTATTTCTTGGTTAATTTCTTCCTTATTGTTTTTCTAGTCAGCTTTTCTAGCTCTTATTAGTCAGATACTGGACTTGCTGGAATGATCCCCCATATCTCTTATCTTTTTGCTCCTATTTTCCATTTTTATATTTTACTTTTTGAGTGATTTCTTCAGCTTTATCTTTTCACTCCTTAGGTATTTTTATTTCAGCAATTGTATTTTTAATTTCTAAGAGCCCTTTCTTCTGATATTTTTTTATAGCACCCTGTTGTAACTCTGTTCTGATTTTATGGATGCAGTAATGTCTCAGATTGTTCTAAGGACAGTAATCAGAATTTTAAACATATTCTCTTCCCACTGCATTTAAGAATGAGACAGTGAAGAACTGATTGAGAGCTTTCTGTGCACCTGGGTAAGACTTGTCAATTGAAGGGCTTTCTAAATAGCCACGAGCCGGCTACTCATGTCTCCTGAGTGCTAGAATGTATGGGTGGTGTTCTTTGCTCTGGGCATTTGCAGCCGGCAGTAGCTGTTCTTGTTTTCCTGAGAGTTTGTTTAGCTAAGTTAAGGTGTCTGGCTGGCCGATAGTTTGTCTAGGTTATTGATTTATGTGTTCTTTATAGTGTTTGATTTAATTCTCCTGTTTTCAGCTCTTCTTGTATCCTATCATGTATCATATTCTACCTGGTGGTCTTTTACCTGGTATTTCTGAGTCCTGAGCCTCTTTAGGATTCTGCAGGGCAGACTGACTCCTCCTTCCCTCCTGTTCTAGTCCTGTATGTTCATTTTCTATATTGCATTTCTGCTGCTTTGCTTCATCAGACCCCACTCCTAACTCCTCTGGGGACCATCTCATTATTTTCTTACTCTTTTATTATCATTTAATGGGGCAGGATGGTAGGAAGAACACAGTTGCATTGGTCAGTCTGCCATCTTGAATCAATTAAGTTTTACAGAATTGCTGATCCTGTTTTAAGGATTTTCAGTGGAGATGGTAACCCTGCTTTTATTTATTTAAAAAACAAAAATATACAAATACAGTGAGATATATACATTCTATTGGTTTGTGGTTCATGAGTCTTTATTCTTTATACAGTAAGCTAAATGTGAAGCCAAAGCTTGGGTTCAACTGGATAGTCAAACTAGATAAGCCACACCGGGCATTCCCTTACAATGATACGGGACAAGAAGCACCATGCCTTGGGGCAGTGTCAGGTGTGTTTTTTTAAGCAGGAGTCCTCACAGCTATCCGGGAACTATTTTTGTCTTCCTCCCCTTTTAACATCCCCCTCCCCCCCCACACACAGTTCAAGTGTGAGGAAACAAGATTACATAGGTGGGTGTGGAAGCTGACTTGGTTTATAAGCCATAAGCTTCATATAGGAACTGTCTCCCATGAACATAGCTATCTAGTCCCAGCAATAGGAATACTTGGTTATGAGTTACACCACACTCAGGGAAGCCTAAAGGTATAACTTCCCATCAGGTATTTATAGTTTATTCATAGTTCTTTCAGTCCAGATACAGTCTATTAACAGGCATTTTTTACCATAAGCAGTGTTGCTGATAATACAGTTGACATTCCATTTTTATTGGGTTTCCAGGGAAACTGATGAACCCAAGGTCAATTTCCCATGTAGGGGGAGAGTTTTGTTAAACCTTTGCTCACATTCCTTTCTAGAACATTTGGATTTAAATACTTTTTTTTTCTTTCAGAATGTTTAATTAAAAAAAAAAAAAAAAAGCTTACAGATAAGTTAAAGAATAGTACAAAGAATTTATCATATACCCTATACCCAGATTCACAAATTAATATTTTACCACATTTGCTGTAGTTCTCTCTGAATCACGTGAAAGTTCCAGATGTCATGCCCCTTTATGCCTAAATACTTTGGTGTGTATTTCCTGAGCACAAGGACATTCACTTACATAACCACAGTACATTTATCAAAATCAGGAAATTTACATGGATACAATACTGTTTTCTAATCTACAGACTTTACTCAGATTTCCCCAGTTGTCCCAATGTCCTTTATCCCCCTCGCCCCCCACTTCAGAATCCATTCCAGGATCACACATTACATTTAGTTTTCTTGTCTCTAGCTTGCATTGTTCTGAAACAGTTCTTTAGTCTTTCATGACATTAACAGAGTATAGGCCATTTATTTTGTAAAATTTTTTTTTTATTAGATTCAGATGATCCATTTTAGAGAGGAGTTCCAAGTATGTTTTATCACATTTAGGAGGCACATAGTTAACTTTGTCATATTATTGGTGATGTTAACTTTTGATCGTTCAAGTTGTATCCGGCAGGTTTCTTCACAGTAAGTTACTTTTTTCCCTTTGTAATAAATAAGTCATTTATGGAGTGATACTGAAGCTATGAAAATATTCTCTTCCTCATCAAACTTTCATCCACTAGTTTTAGCATCCATTGATGACTCTTGCCTGAATCTAAAGACTTATATTTATCGAGCAGTTTGGTTATTTTTCTCTTCCATAGATCAGCAGTCACTTTAAGTTTGACTTGTTGAAAAATTATTTGCTGTGGTTTACCATTCTGAGGTAGCAGCCAATAACTCAAAGTTCGTTAGACTGTTTGTATACAGTCTGTAGTTCACTCATTCATCATGGCGCTTAATTATTGGTATTTATAAAATGTAGGGAATCAAAATGTTCTTAAACATTTTTCTTTCTCTAGGTGTTTACTGCAATCTGGAGGCAAGATCTTTCCTCAGTATGTGGTGATGTTGGGGTTACTTGTGGAATCACAGATACTGGTAGAAGAGAGTGCTGTTCAAGGAACAGAACGTACTCTTGGAGTAAATATAGCACCTTTCATTAACCAGTTTCAGGTAACTGTCTAGAAGAAACTTCAACCAGGTGACTGTTATCCACAGTCTACCTTATCTTTAGTTCTGTCCAGTCACTGTTGTTTAGGTAGGTTAGGATGGTAATCAGTCTCCTAGAGCAAAGGAACTTATGATTAAAATCAACCTAGGGGTTAGAATAGCCAAGGGATTCTGTCACTTTTTGGATATGGGGTATGAGAAAGAAGATCTCTTGTTTTTTGGGTCTAACTTGGAAGCATAGTTACTATTTACTGATAAGGGGAAAATATCAGGATCAGGTTGTGTTGTGTGTGTGACAGGGCAGAGGGATAAATTTGACAGTCAGTAGCATATAGATGGTATTTAAAGCCATAAGACTGGATGAAACCATCTTGAGGGTATGTAGAAAGAGAAGATGGCTGAGCATTGAGCTTTAGAGAACTCACAAAGAGGTTGGGAACAGAGAAGAAATCAGCAGAGATGGCAGGAGTAGGCTGTAGGCTAGGCTGAGAAGTCAGAGAGGTGGAGCCAGACCATTAGGGATTGGTAGAGCTGTGTGGGGACTAGAGCGTAGACTGTGAGAGGTGACATGCGTCTAGGGCTTCTTCTGGTGACTGACATAAATAGGAATAAAGGGCATAAGGAGGAGTCCTGGAGATGGTGTGAGGTCACTGAGTCCTTATGGGTAGGGAAGGTTGGATGCCTTCAAGGATGCCTAGGGAGAGGATTTATCTATGCCCTGTGTCATCATGAAAGTTGGCCTCTAATATCTTAGAGAGGAAACAGAAGGCTAAAAGTTATTACTAGTAAGTTTCCATTGCTGCTGAAATTGATGGAACACTTTATAGCAGTGATTTTCAACTTTTTGACTGTATATCGGAGATATCTGTGGACTTTTAGAAATACTGGATCCCAACTCCAGATTGGTGTGGGGTATGGCCTGAGCGCTGGGCTTTTTAAAAGCCCCCCAGATGATTTTATTAGGTAGTCAAGGCTGAGAACCACTGTCATCTAGAAATAAGCTTACTTTCCAAGTAAAATCCACTATGATGTTATTTGGCTGAATTTGGCAGCTTTTCTTCAAAAATTCAATAATTAATGTTGTACTCTTTGCTTAGTTCATTTTTCCACACATAAGCAAATCCTTAGTTTTAAAATTTTGGTACTATTTGGTTTAAGTAAAAATTTAAACTGCTTTCATCCAAGTGAAGGATCTATGGGTAACTGAGGCCATGGCAAATTACTTAACCTGCTTAAACCTTGGTGTGTTCATCCGTCCTGTAACACTGGAATGGACATTCTTCTGCCTTAAGGTTGATGTGGGAATTAAATGAGGTAATAGATACAAAAAGCTCAAGTATAAAGCAAGCACTTTTTAAGTGCTTTAATAAGCCTTAGAATGAATAACAGCAAAAAATTTTACTTTCTCTAGGTACCTATACGTGTATTTTTGGACCTGTCCTCACTGCCCTGTATTCCTTTAAGCAAGCCTGTGGAACTGTTAAGACTAGATTTAATGACTCCGTATTTGAACACCTCCAGCAGAGAAGTAAAGGTAAGGACAACATGCAAAATGATTACTCTTGTTATACTCAGAATAATTATCGTGAACTAGGGGACATTTTATACAAAGGTTTTAGGTTTTAGCCACTGTCTTTGAAGATTATAAATGTTATTTCCTGGACAAAAATAGGAAATACAAAAATGGACTTGAGTAAATATTAGTGAATATTTAAAAAATAGGTTGGTATTAATTTGAATCAGGTGATTAATTGTATGGCTTTCTAAAATTTTGTATCTGAAAGTGACTAAAGGAGAGAAGACTTAATTATCCAGGTCTACTCTGTTTACCCTGATAAAATTTTTCTAGTTTCATGATTTCTTAATTTTCATAGGTACACATTTGTAAGTCTGGACAAGTGACTGCCATTCCATTTTGGTATCATGTGTATCTTGACGAAGAGATTAGGTTGGATACGTCAAGTGAAGCCTCTCACTGGAAACAAGCTGCAGTTGTTTTAGATAATCCAATCCAGGTTGAAATGGGAGAAGAACTTGTACTCAGCGTCCAGCACCACAAAAGTAATGTCAGCATCACAGTAAAGCAATGAATGAAAACTCTTTAGGTAGAGCAGCAAATAAAAATTTTCATGGCCTGAATTAATGGAGTTGTAATCATAAAATGAGGTATAAAAATTTAATGCCTTGTAACAGTCATGTACTTTTTAAAATTGACATTAGTAAAACTTACTTAAAAGATCCTAGATTAAAGAACAGCATTATTATAAAGATATTGCTACAGACATACTTTTTGGAAAAGGATTTGTCATTATTTGTTCTTCAAATTAAGAAACTTCTTTTTTTCATTTTTATTACTTGATTTTTACTGTAGATTAAATTCTGCTAAACACTTGTCTTTACACTCTGAAGCCATAAAGATAAGGGATTTTTATAGTCTTACCCTCATTGTCATGTATCAGTAAGTAAAGCAAAACTTTCATTTTTTTTAGGCATCTTGGCTTTTTTTTCTGAAATCCAAATTTATAATTGGGAAACATCAAAAAGTAGGCTTCCACTGAAGACAAGGCTTACTTGTAAATTGTAAGCTTGCTTCCTTTTAATACACAGTATACTTCTGAGATACCTCCTCAGGTTTTGTGTTTGGGGAATGCAAACCTGAATAAGAATTTAAGCTATAAGCTAAATGTAACTGAGAGAGTTCAAGGAGTTAGTGAAGAAATAAATCTTCCAGGAAGCAGCATTTACCTGGTCTCCTTTGAAGAAGCTGATGACAAAACAAAATTAAATTAAAAAATGAGTTAATCCTTTTTATTTATTTGCTATAATTGGTCCAGTTTTTATAGACTTTCAAAATAAGGTGATTAATAAGGAAGATGCCTTGTATAATACGCTGTGTGCTCTTAAGTAAGCCACAAAGAAAATGAAGACGTACCTTCTCTCCAGACTGTCTAGTCTTCATGACCTCCAATATTATATTACGCAGCTTTACTTTTAATAGAAATGTTTAGTTTATAATGAGTAGACAGAATAAAGATTTTGTACCTTAATTATTGTGAACCAAGTGTGTGTGTGTGTGTGTAAACATATAAAGGAAAAGCTTTGAGAAGCAATACTTATCCTTGATATTGGTGACATAACTTCTCTGGTACTTTCTATAGTTTCATTATGTTAAGCATGATCCAATGATCAGTAAATTAAAGAAACACCATCTTGAGTAATAATTTTCTTCCAGATAGCAACTATGTCTTCTGGCTGTGGTTTAATAATTACAAAGAATTAAGAACAAGAACACTCAGCCAAGATTTATGTTTGTTGCCATCTTTAATAGTACCGAGTAAAAATAGATGACATTTCTAGCACAGGTTTATTATTCTTTTGGTCTTCTATCCAGTTTATTCTTTTCATCTCAAAGCTATGGATAATCTATTAGTCTTATTAGCAGTGTTGCAAATATGATTTTTAGGTGCTTAGGTGTTAGCGCCTAGATATTTCTCCTAATAGGAATGAATATAAGATATGGTGAATTTTATCATAGTTATATAACTTTTAAATCCTTCTCCCCCCTTTTTAACTTCTTTTTCCTGTGCCTCTAATCAAGAAATTTTGGTTAAAACATTAAGGGTTTTTGTTTTAAAGAATGAGAGACATAAAAGGTTACAGAAAATAAATGATAAATTCTTATTTATTGAAAGACATCCAGTTGAGAAATAGAGAAATAATTGTTAGCTTTTATGGCACATGATTATGATTAAGTTCCACTAATTCATGTTTCTGAATTAGCCTTCTGCTAATTCCAAAGCGTTATATTCATGCAGCAGTGGTAGAAAGCATTGAGACTTTTCTGTCCATCCCCATGATAAAGCAGTGTAACATCAGGAACATTTAGTTGGAGTTATTGTCTACCATGTGAGTATGTAATATCTGTTGTCAAGAAATCAAGTCTAAGTCTAGGAAATTTAGACTGATACACAAAACATAATTATGTAAGTTCAGTAGTTGTACCTGGCTTTCACCTATCTTCATGCTGAAATTTTCCATCATTTATGGCTTGTCCCAAGCACAAAATCCTGAGCAATGGGATACCAGGTAATGAAATAGCATGGTAGTAGCACAGTTTGCTTGTACACATTGTTCAAGAGGCCACAAATTTATCTGAGAGTTCTTTTTTCTCTCCTGTAGTGTCATTAAACATTTCATCAGGTATCGTAGCTGCAGTAGGTGTAGTCTGGGGGGTCACAGTGTGTCCAAACCCTTGGTAGTGACCCATGGGTGAAGGTGGCATAGAAGAAGCAACGGAAATTGCATCTTGTGATGACGACGATAATAAGCTTGTATGTTCATTCTGATCTTGATCCTCAGGAAAAAATTTTTTCCTAGGATGTCCCATGACTGTCCTTCCTTTAAAGTAATATAAAGGTTTCCAGTTAGTCAATTATTTTTGCCATTAAAAACTCACCACTGTTCTATAAATAAGCTCACCTTCCACCCCTAATTTGAAGAAACCATGGTACTGTGTTAAACAAAAGTCGTTTCATCTCTTAAATAGCTACTAAATTACTTTATTAAGAGAAATACAATAATCTACCTATCTGGATGAATTAAATGGTTGGTACTTACCAACATGTCTTACTTGTTCAGAAATATCATCTCTAATATCTGAAACATCCCACATGGCAAGAAAAGAATCAAAGCATGAGCCTTCTTCTGCTTCTTGGACGTATGGTTTATATGAGAAAGTGTAGTGATGAGCAATAGCAGCAAGGAACATCTCAATACAGATGATAAAGTCCTAAAACAACAACAACAACATTAGCCATCTTTGGGTTTAAATCTGGTTTTCTAGGTATAGGAAAAGCTCTTTCTTTATCCCTTTTCAAAAATACTTAAGTATCAACAGCTTGTTTTTCAGATTACATTCATTTTCTCAAAATTTTCCCCAAGTAATTACTTTTTATGTCTTCAAAAAAAAAGAAAAAAAAAAAAAACAAGATAAAATACCAAAATCTAAATGTATCTGTACTACCTCAATCCAGTACTACTTAGCAAAGTACAATGCATTGCATTCTCAACACACTGCCCAAGGACTAAAAAGAGAAATGCAGAAATAGAAATGGATTTAGGAATAACAAAATCCAGGTTCTACTCCTGGCTCTGCTACAGATTGTTATTATGACCAACTTCTCTAGGTCTCCTGTTTCCTCATAAAGTGAGGATAATAGTAGCCCCACGGGCCAACATGTTGTCAGAAATAACATGTTAAATTGCTTAACAAATAGTAAAGTTCTATAGAGTTCAAAGATAGCACTACTTACCTGAAGTCCTGTAGCCACAGCTTCTACAGTTTGCCATTCCCATGTATGCTTTTCAGAGATAACGCCAACTTTTACCAACAAAGCAATAACTACTGCTTGCCTATATGTTAGGAAAAGGTAAATGCTAAATCTGTATCAAGCATAAAATTAGCATTTGTTTTAAAGATACGTCATTTTAAAAAGTTAAACCCCTGTGCAACCTGTGGGCCAGCACCACTACCACCCTGCCTTCACAGCATTTAGAAATTTGGCACATTCTTTTTGTGAGGAGACTGGTATCTACAGTAAATACATTTGTTTTGCAAATTTACTCTTCTAGTACAGTTTCATCAGATGAATTTTGATTACGTATTCTAAGAACATCTTTTTTTGCTTTGAAAGTATGCACAAGTCATTAGACTATAAGTTTTTTCTTATACATAGACAATGCCTAATATCTGGTACAATAGATATTTCAAATGAAATAAAGGACAGATAATCAGAGGTTGTTTACACGTGTAGTAACTGACTATTCAGATTATTTTTTAAGACAGCATTTTGAAACCAGTCTTGTTTGAGGTACTGAATCTAGAGACAAACCAAGAAGGGGTCTAATTCCATGATAAGGAGTCATGCTGAAACATTTCAAGTAAATCTAGGGATATAATTCCAGGTTCAATTTAAACAGTAAACAGTGAGATAGGAAGACGAACTTCACAGTTCAATATATATAATACACTTCAATGTTGCTGGTAATGATGAAAAAAATTAGGAACAACCTCAGCGTCAATAGGAGATTGGTTACAAAGCTATATCCACACAACAGAATATTAAGCAAACAAAACCCCCTCCCCAAATTATATTCTCTCTTTACTGACGAAGAACTATACCCACAGTACACCGAACGTATTATTGATTACACAAGTTTTTATAGTATGAAACCATTTCTGTTGAGTTTTATATATGATGTGTACTCTGAAATGCTAATCATTCTTTCTGGGTGGTGGGATTTCAGAGATTTTTCTTTTTATCCTTTTTGTATTATTGCTTTTTAATACATTTGGTGCATTTGTTTCTGGCACTCCCACCCCCTTTACTAAACAGCGACCATGTATAGTTTTAAAAAACATTTTTACCTATGAACAGAACCTAGACGGGTTAAAGGGATAAACTTTTTGAAAGGCAAGTAAACATTTTGGAGTCCCTGGGTGGTGCAAATGGTTAATACGCTCTGCTGCTAACAGAAAGGCTGACGGTTTGAATCCACCCAGAGGTGCCTCAGCAGAAAGATCTGGCAATCTACTTCCAAAAACATCAGCCACTGAAAACCTATGGAGCACAATTCTACTCTGATGCACATGGGGTTGCCATAAGCTGGAATCGTTCAATGGCAACTGGCTTTTTAGAGACATTATTTTAAAAATCCTCCCTAATAAACGTTTTATTGCCTGTCAAAAAATGAGAATATTTAAGAGAAAGCAACACTTACCAAAAAGAAACAAAGACTACCAGCTTTACACACAGAAATTTGCCAACAGGTTGGATTGGACTCAGTTCTTCCTTTAGTACTTTATAAAATAGCAGGAGACAATACATGGCAAACTAGAAACAATTAAGATTAACATTTAAACTTCTTCAATAATATTAACTAAATATGGTAATAGAAATACATGATACAGAGCACTGTACAGGCACATTTTTCTAGGCATTATTGCGCTATTTTTTAGATTAGCAATACATTTTTGTAGTTTACAGTGGATGACTATATACTACATGAAATTTCTCAGTAGAGATGTTCTGTAACATATTAATAAATCCCTAAAAATGTTTTTAAGTGTTCACCTACTACAGCCAAAGAAACCAATGAGTAAGTGATTGCTATTAATGGAAGGCTCCCTTTCAACCAAAATATCTAACTGCTTAGTAATGGTTTTTATACACGAATTACTACTATTTTACAATGGTTTAGCTTATTAATGAGTCTATCTTACTCAACATTACATAAGGAGACACACTAAATTAAGTACAATTTCAATAAAATTTATGATCATGAAATCTGAAAGACTGGAAATATTTTTCTTGAGGGCAGTATGCTAGTCCAGCTGAATTTACTTTTTAAGATAAATACTTGAGACATAAATTATTTTTAGAAATCACTTCTAATAACGTAGTATAGTCTTGAATAGCAATAAGCATTTTTCTAAGTTTATTCCATTAAAATCATGTAAAATGCTCTTTTAAAATATTTTAGAATATAAAGAAGAAAGGATAAAGTTATCATAGTCCCACCATCCAATCATTCCTTTTTACACAGAAACTGTCCTATTTTTAACAGCTATCATCAACTGAATACATAATTTTGTTGCCTGATTTTTTCCCCTTGAAGTACTTTACTGTTCCTTCTGTTTCATAATGGTTATTCTTAATAACTGCATAATATTTTGGCTAGTGGAAGGGCCCCAACATATTTAACTTGTTCCCATCACTGAGCTTTTGGACATTTCCGGCTTTATGCTATTATAAAAATAGGCTTTGTATGCAAAGATAGGAGCTCTGGTGGTGCAGTGATTAAGGGCTCAGCTGCTAACCAAAAAGTTGGGAGTTCAAATCCACCAGCTGCTCCTTGGAAACCCTATGGGGCAGTCCTACTCTGTCCTATAGGGTCTCTATGAGTCGGAATTGACTTGATGGCAGTTTTTTTGTTTGTTTTTATACAAAGATAAAGCAAAAGTATTTCTGATCATTTTTTAAAATTATTTTATTGTATTTTAAGTGAGTTTACAATTCAAGTTAGTCTCTCATACAAAAATTTATACATACATTGTTACGTGACCCTAACTGCTCTTCCTATACTATGACAGCACACTCCTCCTTTCCACCCCTGATTTCCCGTGTCCATTCAACCAGTTCCTGACCCTCTCTGCCTTCTCATTTCACCTCTGGACAGGAGCTGCTCATTTAGTATTTCTGACCATTTCTTTAGGGTACATTTGCAGAAATGGAATCCATGTGTGAGAACTTTATAAAGCTCTAATACCAAACATGCATGCCATTACATCTAAACTATCATTTTGTTGAAAGCACTAACTAAAGTTTTTAAAGAAAATGCATATTCTTAAATTGATGAGATCAGATAGTTATACCTTTAGAGAATTACAGTTTGTAGAACTTTTTTAAAAAAAAAACTTATCATTCTCAATTTTTCTTTAATCTCAAATGAATGGAACCAAAAAAAAGTTTCTTTTGTTCAAACCTTGTACTGTCATGTATCAATTAGACATTTTCTCGTATTGAATATGCCCAGGATATGCGGTTTTCTCTCTCCCTCTTTTTTGTAGTAAGTTTTACTTTTATTCATGATACACCCACACAACTGCAATGAGTACCAGAAATAAACAAGAATGACCAACAGGTCAAGGTCTAAGTCACCAAATAATTAACAAAGATATTATTATATCTTTATATATGTATAAAGATACAAAGTTTCTTCAAATTCTTCCTATAATCAAATTTCAAGATTAAAAAACTAACAATTAAGCTTTATTCCAAGAACTTTCCCTAAGAAAATTCAGAGTTACAAATACTAATTTAGTACAATGAAGAAATATGAATATTTACTCACCAATTGTGACATATTGTTTATTATAACCAAGTAAGTCCAAGCATTTGAAAAGCTAAAGTTTCCTTCATCATATATACCAAGCAGCTCACAGATTCTAAAAAAATATGTAGAAATTAGACAACTTTATGATTGTTGTATGGCGTTGAGTCAGTTCTGACTTACAGCAACTCTATGCCATAGGGCAAAGAAGAACTGCCCCATAGGGTTTCCTAAGCTGAGATGTTTACAGGAACAGATGGCCACATCTTTCTCCCGAGGAGCAGCTGGTGGGTTTGAACTGCTGATGTTACGGTTAGCAGCCAAGTGCCTAACCACTGCACAACCAGGGCTCCTTTACTTTATGATTAACCAAATCAAAATGGATTTTGAATATAGCATGGACAGCAATACTTAAATTCAGAAGTAGTTTCACCTGAAAGATCCTTTAGTAACCACTTCATTTTGGTCATAGAGATGATTCAAAAATTACCGAAATAATTTTTTCTAGAAATGTTACCATAGTATTATTCCAACTTGCAGGAAATCTGAAATAAGACACATACATTGCACCAGAAGGGTAATTAATAGATTTTTTAAAATTATGCTGCCTAATTTTGAAAAGTTTGATTATTATAAACATATAATGCAGGTCTATAACTGTAGCTGTAATTCTTCCCCCTAAACTCTTTCAGAGGTCAATTTTACAAAGATCCAGATCCACCTAAGTAGGTATTACCATCAGTATTAATTTATCTGATTTCTAAACTACAGAGAAATAAAGCATGTCTTCCTAAAGAAGTGAATTAGTCTTAGTTCTGAGGCAAATAGCTGCTGACTCTAAGGCTAACTAATTGCTAGCTCAAAGACAGAACAAAGAACTGAAGGCTTCCTTCACCTATCTTTCCTTCTACTCTTCCTCTGTAAACATGCAGGTTAGTTATGACTAGGAGACAAAACATGCAACCTACCTGCTTTAAATTACTTGATGTTCTTGAATTTTTAGGAAATACTTTTGCCATGTAGCTTAATGATACCCCATTTTACCTTAAGTCCTAAGCCTTGACAATTTTTTAAAAAGAAAAACATGAATTCTTTCTTAGAGTATAGTGCTCATAATATATTTCTAAATTAACTGTACAGAAGATAAAATTGTGTACTTAAACCTAAAGCAGCATACTTTAACTTCATGCAACAGATGTTTCTATACAGCTGTGTGAACCTTAACATTTGCACATGAAAGCATTTTAAAGTTCTAGACAGTATGTTATTTAAAAGAGCCCTGTGGTGATTCTTTGCCTATAAATGGTCACCTTATTTATTTTAATAGATAGGATGTCTATACGCTGTGTTTTTTACAGTAGACTAGACCTGTATCATAAATAAGTAAATTATGTTCTTTATATGTGTTCCTACTCAGTTGTTCCCACGTAAGTAAACATAACAGTATGAGGATTTTTTTAAAAAATGGTAATTTAAATTGTGTATACTTACAAAGCAACGATGGTGGTGAATGGTCTGACAACTGTATACTGCAATACACCCAGTTTGCATCTAAACAGCAATACTCTGCAAAAGAAAAACAACTTATTTCAACTCTTTGTTTGAATAGCATTAACTTTTTCCTAAGGCCTCTAAATTAAAATCACTTTGGCAAATTATGTCATAATTAAATGTAATTCCTTCAACTGAGTCATTCTAAATGGTAGTAGGGGAAGAATGTGGATGGTGGCAAATGATCTAAATATCATTTTTGACATTTTCTTCTTTATTTCTAAACATGGTAATAAATATCAGTAAAATTATTTGACAACTATAAATCTGCTGAAAGACCTCCCTGTGTATAGTATCAAGTTTCTGAAGAGTGCGGCATACAGCAAAAGTAAAAGTAGATTCCTGTGTAATTCTGGAAGAAAAGTGAGTAGCAAATGAAGAACATATGTGCAGGTGAATATTTAGAATGCATTATTTACATTTAGGACTCTCTTTCAAGTTTAGTACTTAAATATCAATCTAGAGACTATAACTGACTAGATACTCTGAAAGGACAAAACAAATATCCTGCATAAAACAGTTTTTGTTCTATTACTCAGGCTCTTAGTGTAGGGAAAGATTCACAAGGGCAACAAACCATGAACAAAACAAAAAAGCCCCAGAACGAAAGAAAGAAGAAAAAAAGTCCTGAGAGCCTTGTGTAAGCCCTCTTAAAAGGCCAAAGTGCTCTGAGGGGCAAATGTCTGGTGGTGCAGTGGGTAAGTGCTCAGCTGCTAACTGGAAGGTCGGCAGTTCAAACCCATCAGCCACTCCGAGGGAATAAGATGTGGCAGTCTGTGACCTTAAAGATTACAGCCTTGGAAACCTTATGGGGCAATTCTACTCTGTCCTATAAAGTCACTATGAGTCAGAATTGAATTGATGGCAACAGGTTTTTTTGTTTTATCAGAACGCCATTATATGATGAATCTCCTAATTTAAAGACTGCATCTAGACTGAGAGGATTATGGGCCTGGCATTTCAGACCTTGAGGTATTATATTACCAGGACTGAATAAACTATTAGGTTTTCTGTGCTAAAGTGGTCACTCCCTTATCAGCCTCTTCTCTTACAACTAAGTGTGCCATGTGGTGGTGAGGCCTAGACGTTGTGCCTGGGCTTGTTGCAAGGCCTCTTGATGAGAATGCCTTGGCCATACATGCTGTGCTTCCGGTCCCATACTCTTCATAAAGCTAAATTAAGTTGCAGCTGGGTTAGCCCTATAGTGTTCTATAAGCTGATGTCAATCCGAACCTGAGGGTAACTGTGCAGATGGATTAAACAGGCAATCAGATACCTTAAAAAGCTGTGGAGAATTAAGGAACTGGAAGATATATCTGAAGAAAGGACACAAAATGTAGCAAAGGCTGAGACAAAAAAACAGGAATGTGAAAGAGAGATTGAGGGCTACAATGAGTAAGCTTTATAACATACAGCTCTAAAATATTTTCAGAAGTCTAACAGATATTCAGAGTTCCAGAAAGAGAACAGAGCAGAGGAAAATTGAAAAGATAATGGCTGAGAACTTTTCAGGATGGAAGACATGAATCTGCCAGTGGATGCACACTGTCAACCAAGCAGAACTAAAAACACAAAAACCCAACTGGATATTTCATAGTGAAATTATAGAACACCAAAGACAAAGAGGGTCTTAATTCTGACACACAGTAGTCAGAGATCTATAAAGGAATGACAATTAGATTGACAGGAAGGGATTAACATTAACAATGGAAGCCAGCATTCAGTAGAATAAAATTTTCAAATTGTTGGGAGAAAATACCTGTCAACCTAGAGCTGTCCATCTAGAAACTTTATCTTTCAAGAATGAGAGCAAAATCAGATAATTTATTTCTGAGAAACTTTGCTATTGATACACCAACACTAAAGGCGGAAGGAGCCCTGGCAGTGGAGATAGTTAAGCACCCAACTGCTAACCCAGAAGTCGGATGTTGGTGCCCATCCAGCGGCTCTGCGAGAGAAAAGACCTGGCGATCTGTTCCTGTAAACACTACAGCCTAGAAAACCCTACGGGGGCAGTTCTGCTCTGTCACATAGTCGCTATGAGTAGCAATCGACTCAACAGCACGTAACAACACCACACTGATGGAACTTCGAAAGGACATACTTTAGGAGGAAGACAATGATCTCAGATGGAAGATCTGAGACCCAAGATGGAATGAGGAACGAGTACACTTAAACATGTAGTTAAATCTACAAAAGACTTTTTTTTAAAATGAAACTCAAGAAGTTACGTCTTTTTTAAGATCAAAGATTTTAAGTAGTCATGGTAATAAAAACTAGAAATAGAGAATGTAACTTCGAAACCAGTAGTGAGAAACAAAAAAAGAATGTAATCAACTCCCAGCAGAATCTGGGGAAGCACCTGTAATCAAACACCTTGCTATACCTGCAGTGAAATGTACTTATTCTGTGTTAGGCAAAATAGTCACATTAAGGTTATAAATAGACAAATACTAGTTCAGATCAAGTTTGTCATTAAATGAGTTATGAAAAAGCTTTTAGTTTTCAAGGTTTTATAGTTTGCTATTACAGATAAGGAATTACGGACATACGTTAACACGGCTAAATTTAGATGGTGTAAAACAGGTCTGCCTGTTACAGTGTTTGTATGTAGTCCTCCAAATGTTTGAAAAACTTTAAAATTATGTTTTAAATCTTTGTTAATTAGAAAGACTTTCTGTAATTGCTTTCCACCAAAGTATTAAGTAAAAATTATATATTATAAAAGAAGTTAAGTGAAATAAGAATTCTTGGATTAGATCCTGGGATTCTCTTCAGGACATTACTGGAAAAACTTGGGAAATCTGAAGAGACTATAGGTTAGGTAAGTATTTTACCAATGTTGATTTCTTAGTTTTGACAAACATACCATGATTATGTAAGATGTTAATATTAGAAGAATTCTCTGTCTTGTCTTTGCAGCTTTTCTGTAAGTTTGAAATTATTTCAGAATAAGAAATTTATTAAAAAATAATATCAATTTAAAAAAGAAAAAAGTGAGACAAATGGAAAACAAAAGCATAGCGAGAATATAAATGAACATATCAATAATCAGCCAACAATAATATTAATAATCATGGTTAACATGTTGAAATGAGCATTTATTAGACTGGAATAAAAAAATAACTAAGTTATTATCTTTTATAAGTAGCATATCTAAAACATAAGGACAGGGAAGGGATGAAAGTAAAAGGTGAAGAAAGATACACGAGGCAAATACTAAACAAAGGAAAGTTTTGATACCTGTTAGTATCAGACAAAATAAACTTTCAGACAAAAAAGGATTATTTGGTATAGAAAAGATCATGGCATAATATTAGAAATTAACTTCATCAGGAAAAGTAACAATTCTAAATGTGTATGTACCTAATAGAATAGCACCAAAACACAAGCAAAAACTGACCAAAGTACAGAAGAAACTGACAAATCCATTATCAGTGGCAATTTAAATACCTTTTTTCAATAAGTGATAGAGCAAGCAAGCCAAAAATCAACAGGAACATAGGAGAACTGAATAAAACAATAAACTTGACCAAATGGCAAAAATGTAACACACGCTCCCACTAATATAGAATATATATTCTCCTAAAGTACACAGGAAACACTTGTAAAAACTGATTGAGTACTAGAGGCTATGAAACAAATCTTAAACAATTCCAAAGACTGTCTTATAGAGAGTACATTCTCTGTTGGCAATACAAATAAATTAGAAGTCCATAATAAAACAAACCTGCCCACACCCCCCCCCCCAAATTCCCATGTTTGGAAATTTAAAAATACTCCAAAATAACTCAGGTGAAGAAGAAATCACAATGGAAATTCGAAAAACTTTTTAGAACTGAATGATAAAGTACTATTTATCAAAACCATGGGATTCAGTAAATGTAGTTGTTGTGTACTGTCAAGTGAATGCAGTACTCAGAGGTAAATTAGTAGTTTTACATGCAGTATTAAAAAAAGAAGGGCTGTGTATTAATGAGGTAAGAATCCAACTTAAGTTAGAAAGAAAACATGTAAATCAAATGAAATGGAAAAAAGAATAGAGCAGAAATTAATGAAAATGAAACTACGGAGAGAATCAACAAAGCCAAAAGTGAGCTAGTGAAAAGAGCAGTAAAAACTGGCAAACTTCTGGCAAGACTGGTCAAAAACAAAGATACAAATAACATT
Source organism: Trichechus manatus latirostris (assembly GCF_000243295.1). Classification (NCBI taxonomy): domain Eukaryota; kingdom Metazoa; phylum Chordata; class Mammalia; order Sirenia; family Trichechidae; genus Trichechus; species Trichechus manatus. The sequence continues at coordinate 10,202,670 of NW_004443995.1, forward strand.
AAGAATGGAAAAGGGGTCATAATGACAGATATGAAACCAATGGATGAGGAGTCCAGCTCCTAGCTAAACACGTGTGTGATTTTTCATGTCTGACTATAGGCAATAACAAAGGCTTTACCTGGCAGGCCTCAGGAAGAAAGCCACCCTAGCCAGACTTGGTAGGCCTTCCTCTGCTGAAGCCTCTTTATTAGGTGGAAGGGAGGGTGTCATGGATTGAACTATGTCCCCCAAAATGTCTGTCAACTTGGCTGTGTCATGATTCCCAGTATTGTGTGATCGTCCACCATTTTGTCATCTGATGTGATTTTCCTATGTGTTGTAAATCCTACCTCTATGACGCTGATGAGATGGATTAGCAGCAGTTATATGGATAAGAGCTGTAAGATTAGATACTATCTTGAGCCAATCTCTTTTGAGATATAAAAGAAACGAGCAGGTAGACATGGGGGACTTAATTAGCTACTCAAGAGACCACTCAGTTCAGCCCCCTGACAATGTATACACTTAAAAACTGTCTATTCTACCTACTTTAAAACAAACAAACAAACAAAAAAAAAACCCTAAATTTTCTAAAAATGACTCCAGAAACAACAGGTAGCCTAAATAATTCTATACTTGTCCTTCCATAATGAAAAGTCCAGGTTCAGACTTTCGAGGTATAGTATGTAATCTCTTCCTGTGATACACAAATAAAAGGCAATGATCCCTGTAAGACAGAGGTCCCCAGACGGAAGAAAATTCCACTGCCTCAAGCAGCTTGCTTGGCATGCACCGTAGCTTTACATTAAAATCCTGGTTCCCATCTAGCTCAACTGGCATAACATAATTTATAAAGAAAATGTTCTACATTCTACTTTGGTGAGTAGCATCTGGAGTCTCAAAAGCCTGTGAGTGGCCATCTAAGATACTCCATTGGTCTCACCCCTTCGGAAGCAAGGCAGAATGAAAAAAACTAAAGATACAAGGGAAAGATTAGTCCAAAGGACTAATGGACCACAACTACCATGGCCTCCACCAGACTGAGTCCAGTACAAGTAGATGGTGTCAGGCTACCACCACTGACTGGTCTGACAGGGATCACAATAGGGGGTACAACAAAATTCTAACTCACAAAAAAAGACCAGACTTATTGGCCTGACAGAGACTGTAGAAACCCAGAGAGTATGGCCCCTGGACACCCTTTTAGCTCAGTAATGAAGTTACTCCCGAGGTTCACGCTTCAGCCAGAGATTAGACAGGTCCATAAAACGAGATTAAAGGGGCACAACAGCCAAGGAATAAGGACGAGAAGGCAGGAGGGAATAGAAAAGCTGGTAATGGGGAACCCAAGGTCGAGAGGGGGAGAGTATTGACATGTTGTGGGGTTGTAAACCAATGTCATAAAAACAATATGTGTACTAACTGTTTAATGAGAAACTAGTTTGTTCTGTAAGCCTTCATCTAAAGTACAACTAAAAAAAGACCCCCAAAACAAAAAAAAAAACCCTGGTTCCCCTCTCCTTAACTACTGCCCAAAACTAGAGGAAATTGGCGGAAACTGGTTTAGGCACCATGTTGACACTCAGGATAATCTTTTAGCTCATTAAAATACCTCATACATATTAGCTTTCCCACCTCTGGGTGAGCTTAACCACCATATTCTGAACACACGATGCATGAAGTTATATGTAAACCCCATTACACCTTTGTAGTAACTTGTATGAACTTCCTACTTGTAAACCTCTTAAAAGTAACCTTCACCCTCACCCTCACTGAGCAGTCTTGGCGGCAGTGGCCCAACTGTTTCCTTTCCTTGTTCAACGAAATAAAGACGGCTTTCCACTCTCCCACCTTGGTGTCCCGTTTATTGGCTGAGATGAGTTATGCCGAGCAGAACCTGGAGTTTCCACCTGGCAACATTAAAAGAAAAAACCCACCAACCCAGAATTCTCTACTCAAAGAAGAGAGGAATTCTGGGAAAATGGTGGCATAAACAGACCCCCATTTCAACCCTCCCCCACAAATACGAGATTTACAATAACAAAATGGCACTCAGCTCTGAGGGACTCTGAACTGGGGAGCAGAGGAAAGCAGCAGGAAACTGCAGACAGGCACAAATCAACGAATCAACATGATTCACATATGGTAGGAAAACCGCTTCTCCCACTGTCCCTTCCCCTTTCCCCCACCCACACGAGCTGTTGGCTGCTGTGAACTGGGGAAGTGGCCCCAGAAAAAGCCTGTTTCCCTAACCACCACACCCTCTGCCTGTACAAAGACAGAACTCCAAGCTTCTGTTCTAAAATCAACAAGGCAGACGTTCCTGTTCCTAGGGAGCCATGTGGAATGGGCCAGGACCTCCCCCACTCAGACACTGTGCTGCAAGCCTACTGTGAATTGCTACAGAAGGTCCTCTGCAGTGGAGTCTGTCCTCATAGTCAACACTCCACCTGCCTCCCTGCGCAGCCCATAGCTCAAGACTTTGAAACCAACAGGACAGACCTCCTGTGGAGTCAGTTTGAGTCTGCCTGCTCCCGCCTGCAGTCGGCTCTGAGGAGTGCTAACTGAGGCTGCAGTGTACCAGAAAGCAGGCATCCTGAGTGGAGGCTACACCCACAGCCAACATACTACAAGGGGTTTCTGAAAGCAACAAGACAGACTTCCCTGGGGTCTGTTAGGAGTGTGACAACCACTCCCCCACCCCAATACTGTCACCTGCCAGCCTGTAGTGAATTGCTACAGAAGGCCCCCTTCAGTGGAGTCTGCCCTCATAGTCAGCACTCTACCTGCCTCTGTGGGCACTCCATAGCTCAGGCCTCTGAAGTCAACGGGACAAACTCCTTGGGGGTCAATTTGCCTTAGTCTGTCCCCATTTCCAGGTGGCGCTGAGGACTACTGCCTGAGGCTGCTGTGTGCTAGAAGCAGGCATCTTGCGTGGAGGCTGCATTCACAGTCAACAATCTATCAGGGGACAGGGCATGGGTCGCTACTGATAGCAACAAGGCAGAACTCCAGTGAGGATGTAACTGGAACGTGACACCCCTCCCCTACCTGGTAACTGTTCATTGCCAAGGTGTGGCAAACTGTTACAGACAACCACTGCACTAGAGATGGCTCCCACAGTCAGCACTCTGCCTGCCTCCCTATGCAACCCATAGCTCAGGCCTCTGAAACCAACAGGACAGACCTCCCAGGAGATCAACTTGAGTCTGTCTGCTTCCCCTTCCAACTGGCGCTGAGGACTGCTGACTAAGGCTGCTGTGTGCTAGGAGGCAGGCATCTTGAGTGGAGGCTATGCCCACAGTCAATATACTATGGGGTGGGCTCTGACAGCAATAAGGCCGACCTTCCTGGGAGTCCATTCAGAGTATGACCATCCCTCCCCCACCCAGTAACCATCAGCTGCTAGACTGAACCTACCGAAGGTTCCCTACAGTGGAGCCAGAAGGAGGGTCGCCTTAGAGGAGACTGTTCCTCCCTCCCCCTCTGCCAACCACCACAGGGCCACTGGGGCTCTGAAACCAACAAGACAGATCTCTTGGAGGTTCTTCTGGGGAGTGCCAAGTGCCAGCCCCTCCTCCTCCTGAAACAGAGGAAAGTCAGCTTATGCTTTCCCTGAAAGCCAGCTCAGATAGAAGCAGCCCCCACAGAGCAGGGAAGAAAGCCTCGGAAAAACTGGAGGGCAACAAAGCTCACTACAATAGAACAACAAAACACAAAAAGTAAGCAGTACTAAAGGACAAAGACAAAGAAGGCTTAAGACACACAAAAAACAAATAACAAAATGGCAGAAGTCAGTCACTTCTTAGCAGTAAGTACAGTGAATGTAAATGGACTAAATGCTCCAATCAAAAGGCAGAAAATGGCAGAATGGATAAAAAAAACATGATTCAACTGTATGCTGTTTACAAGAGACACACCTTAAACCCAACGACACAAATAGGTTGAAAGTGAAAGAATGGAAAAAAATATTCCATTAAAATAATAACCAAAAGAGAGCTGGGGTGGCAATCTTAATATCAGACAAAGTAAACTTTAAGACAAAATCTGTCAGAAGAGATAAAGATGGACATTATATAGTAATAAAAGGGTCAGTTAATCCACAAGATTTAACAATCATAAACATATATACACCCAACATTGAGGCACCTAAATATATAAAGCAAAGGCTGATAGAATTGAAGTGCAAAATAGTACTACAATAACAGTTGGAGACTTCAATACACCATCTGCAATACTGGAAAGAACATCTAGAAAGAAGATCAACAAGAAAACAGAGGACATGAATGACACTATAAACCAACTAAACTTAACAGACATATATATAGAACACTCTACACCAAAATAGCACAATAGACATTCTATTCCAGTGCACAGGGATCACCCTCCAGGATAGACCACATTTTAGGTAACAAAGCAAGTCTTAATAAATTCAACAAGGTGGAAATCATACAAAATATTTTCTGACCACAACGGAGTGAAGCTAGAAATCAGTAACAGAAAAAAACCTAGAAAATACACAAATATATGGAAATTAAACAACATACTATTAAACTACCATTGGGTCAAGGAAGAAATTAAAAGAGAAATCACAAATTTCTTAGAGTCAACTGAAAATGAAAGCACAACATACCAAAACTTGTGGGATGCAGCAAAGGCACTACTCAGAGGGAAACTCAGAGCCATAAATGCCTACATAAAAAAGAAGAAAGATCTCAAATTAACAGCTTAACTTGACAACTCCAGGAACTAAAAAGAGAAGAGCAAACTAAGCCTAAACCTACCAGAAGAAAGGAAATAACAAAAATTAGGGCAGAAATAAAGAAAGTCGAAACAGAAAAGCAGTGGAGAGAAATCAATAAAACCAGAAGTTGATTCTTGGAAAAGATCAAAAAAATTGACAAATCTTTAGCCGGACTGACAAAGAAAAGAAAAGGTGCAAATAACCAAAATAAAAAATGAAAGAGGGGATACTACAACTGACCTGATAGAAATAAAGAGAATTATGACAGAATATTATGAACAACTGTATGTCAACAAACTGGATAATCTAAGTAAAATGGACAAAATTCTCAGAAGCACAAACCTACCCAAACTGACTCAAGAAGAAACAGAAAGTCTCAGCTGACACCTAACAAGTGAAGAGATTCAATCAGTGATCAAAAATCCCTCAATAAAACAAAAAGTCCTGGACCAGATGGCTTCACTGGGGAATTCTACCAAACATTTAGAGAAGAATTGACACCAGTACTGTTCAAACTCTTCCAAAAGATCAACAAGGAATACTCCTTAATTCATTCTATGAAGCAAACAGAACCCTGGTACCCAAACCAGACAAAGACACCACCAAAAAAACAAAAACAAAAACAAAACAAAACTACAGGCCAATATCTCTTATAAATATAGATGCAAAAATCCTCAACAAAATACTAGTGAAAGAAATCCAACAGCATATTTAAAGAATCATACGTCATGACCAAGTGGGATTTATTCCAGGAATGCAGAGATAGCGCAACATTAGAAAATCAATGTAATATACCATATCAATAGAACAAAGGAAAAGAATCACATGATCATCTCTATGTATGCAGAAAAAAACATTTGATAAAATTCAACACCCTTTCTTGATGAAAACCCTAAAGAAGACTGGAATAGAAGGGAAATTCCTCAATATGGTTCACAGTATATACGAAAGGACAACAGTCAGCATTATACTTAATGCAGAAAAGCCTGAGAGATTTCTCCTTGAAATCAGGAACAAGACAAGGGTGTCCACTCTTACCACTTCTATTCAATATTGTATAAGTCCTAGCTAGAGCAAAAAGACAAGAAAAAGAAATAAAAAGTATCCAGATTGGAAAAGAAGGAAAATTATCTCTGTTCGTGGATGATTTGATCCTATATTTAGAAAATACCAAAGAGTCCACAAGGAAACTTCTAGAGCTAATAGAGGAATTCAGCAAAGTTGCAGAGCACAAGGTCAACAAACAAGAAATCAGTTGGGTTTCTATACATCAGCAATGAGAAAACTGAACTAGAAATTAGGGAAACAATTCCAAGTATAATAGCATCTAAGAGAATAAAATACCTAGGAATAAATCTAACCAGGGACATGAAGGACTTATATAATGAAAACTATAAAACACTGCTGAAAGAGATTAAAGAAGACTTAAATAAAAAGATGTTCCATGTTCATGGACTGGAAGATGCTATTAATATGTCAATACTACCCGAAGTAATCTATAGATTCAACAAAATCCTGACCAAAATTAAACAGCCTTCTTTATAGAAATAGAAAAACCAATACTCAACTTTATATGGAATGACAAGAGGCTCTCAATAGCTAAAACAATGTTGAAAGAGAACAACAAAGTAGGAGGACTCACACTCCCCAATTTTAAAACATACTATACAGCTACAGTAACCAAAACAGCCTGGTACTGGTGTAACAACAGACACATGGACCAATGGAATAGAATTGAGAGTCCAAATAAACCCACACATCTATGGTCAATTGATTTTTGGCAAGGGTGCTAAGTCCATTAGATGGGGAAAGAAGAGTCTCTTCAATAAATGGTGCTGAGAAAATTGGATTTCCACATGCAGAAAAATGAAACAGGATCCATGTTTCACACCATACACAAAAACAAATTCAAAATGGATTCAGGACCTAAATGTGCAAACTAAAACCATAAAATTTCTAGAAGAACAAGTAGAGACAATGCTGTCAGGCCTAGCTTTCAGCAATGGATTATCTAATATAATAACAAAAGCACAAACAGCAAAAGACAAAATAAATAAATGGTACTTCACAAAAATTGAAAACTTTTGTTCATCAAAAGACTTTACCAAAATAGTGAAAAGACAAGCTGCTCACTGGGAGAATATCTTCGGAAACCATATATCTGACAGGAATCTAATAATGAAAATACATATATAAAGCTTCAACAACTTAACAAAAAAAGACAATCACCCAACCATAAAATGGGCAAAGGACTTGAACAGACATTTCACCAAAGAGGACATTCAAATGGCCACCAAAAACATATGACAAGATGCTCAGCACTGTTAGCCATTGGAGAGATGCAAATCAAAACCACAATGAGAGATCATTTTACTCACAGTAGGATGGCTAACATAAAACAGTAACACAAACAACAAATATTGGCGAGGATGTGGGGAAATTGGAACAAGGAGATACTGTGTGGTTTAAAATTAGGAAAGGTGTGAGTCAGTGTGGTAATCCTTTCACCATACTTTTTCAATCTGTATGCTGAGCAAATCCAAGAAGCTGGACTATATGAAGAACAGGGCATCAGGATTGGAGGAAGACTCATTAACAATCTGTGATATGCAGAGGACACAATGTTGCTTGCTGAAAGTGAAAAAGACTTGAAGAACTTACTGATGAAGATCAAAGACCACAGTCTTCAGTGCAGATTACCCCTCAACATAAAGAAAACAGAAATCCTCACAACTGGACATCATGATCAATGAGAAAATACTCAGGTTGTCAAGGATTTCACTTTACTTGGATCTACAACCAATGCGCACGGAAGCAGCAGTCAAGAAATCAAATGACATATTGCACTGGGCAAATCTGCTGCAAAAGACCTCTTTAAAGTGTTAAAAGCAAAGATGTCAGTTTGAGGACTAAGGTGCACATGACCCAAGCCATATTTTCAATTGCCTCATATGCATGGAAAAGCTGGACAATGGACAAGGAAGACCAAAGAAGAACTGATGCCTTTAAATTACGGTGTTGGCAAAGAATACTGAATATACCATGGACTGCCAGAAGAACAAACAAATCTGTCTTGGAAGAAGTACAGCCAGAATACTCCTTAGAAGCAAGGATGGTTAAGAGTTCATCTTATGTACTCTGGACATGTTATCAGGAGGGACCAGTCCCCGCAGAAGGACATCATGCTTGGTAAAGGAGAGGGTAAGTGAAAAAGACGAAGACCCTCAATGAGATGGACTGACACAGTGGCTGCAACAATGGGCTCAAACATAGCAAGAATTCTGAGGATGGCGCAGGACCGGGCAGTGTTTCGTACCGTTGTACACAGAGTTACTATGAGTCAGAATCGACTAGACAGCATCTAGCAACAACATCCATTGCTGGTGCTAACGTAAAATGGTACAGCTGTTGTGGAAAACAGTGTTGCAGATCCTTAAAAAACTAAAAACAGAACTATAGGACCCAGCAATTCCAAACCTAGGTATATACCCAAAAGACTTGAAAGCAGAGACTCAAAAAGAGTCCTGTACATCAGTGTTCACTGTAGCACTATTCACAATACCCAAAAGGTGAAAACAACCAAAATGCCTATCAACAGACGAATGAATAAACAAAAGGTGGTACATAAATACAATGGAATACTACTCAGCCAGTAGGAGAAATGAAGTCTTGATACATGCTACAGTATGGAGCTTGAAGATATTATGCTGAGTGAAATAAGCCAATCACTAAAGGAGAAATATCGTATGGCCTCACTTATATAAAAAGACAAGAAAAGGCAAGTGTACAGAGACCAAATTTATTAGTGGTTACCAGGGGCAGGAGAGAAGGGGAAAAAGGGAATTAATGAAGATAAAAAAATCACATTGATTAAGGGTAGGGTTGTCCAACCAATTATTGTAATTTCTGTCAATAGTTGTACACCTGTGAAAAGTTGAATTGGTAAAAGTTGTGTGACAGATATATTTACAACAATGACCAAAAAAAAAAAAAAAAGAGTAGCTGCTGAAGCTGCTTATGTATAAGCAAACACTTTATAGGATTTGGTTCCTTGGTTTAGAGGTTTTAGGGTCATGGTTTCATGGGACATCCCAGTTAACTGGCCTAATAATGTGTGTAGTGCTTCTGTTCTACATCCTAGTTCACGTTCCTGAGGTCTTAAAGCATGCAAGTGGCCATCCAAGGCACAACTGGTTTCTATTCACCTGGAGCAACAAATCAAGAAGCAGAGCCAGGAATACAAAAAAACCAGACCAAACCCATTGCTGTCGAGTTGACTCCAACTCATAGCGACCCTATAGGACAGAGGAGAACTGCCCCATAGGGTTTCCAAGGAGGGCTGGTGGATTCCAACCGCCAGCCTTTTGGTTAGCAGCTGCAGCTCGCCTCAGCTCTTAACCACTTGCCACCAGGGCTCTGAGTCAGGAACAGGAGGACAATATGGTATGTGTGGCTAATTGCCTCCATGAACAACTGCCTCCTTTGCCACGAGACTGGAAGAATTGCATGGTGTCTAGATACCATTACTGAACATTTTGATCAGATTCCATAGAAGAATCCTGATCAAAAGGAGGAAAATGCAGAACAGAATTTAAAATTCTTATGGACTCTAGACTTTCTGGCCCATGGAAGCTGGATGAACCCCTGAAACTACTACCCTGAGATAATCTTTAAATAAACCTCAATAAATAAACCTTAAACTAAAAATATCCCCTGAATTCATCTTAAAAACTGAACAACAGTTTAGATTAGATAGGAACCTTAGAGGGCAGTGAGTTTATGTTAATGAGGGAGGAACAACTTAGAAAAGGAGGGTGAGAATGGTCGAACAACTCAAAGAATGTAATCAATGTCACTAAACTAATGTAGGAACTGTTAAAAAAAATAACATTGTAAATGTTAGTAATAAATAGGACTTCAACATGGCAAAAAAAAAGTGAAGGAAAAATAAAGACTTTTTCAGACAAACAAAAATTGAAGTGATTTGTTGCCACTAGATCTGCCTTCAGAGCCCTGGTGGCGCAGTGGTTAATAGTTTGACACTTAACAGCAGCTGCTCCTTGGAAACCCTATGAGGCAGTTCTACTCTGTCCTATAAGGTTGTTATGAGTCAGAATCTACTCGATGGCAATGGGTGTTTTAGAACTGCCCTAGAAGAAATGTTTTAAAAAGTTCTTCAGGCGGAAGGGAAATGATATTAGTCAGAAACTCAAATCTACAATAAGAAAGGAAGAGCACTTAAGAAGGACCAGATGAAGGTAAAATAAAATCTTTTATTTCTCTTATTCTTAATGGATCTAACAGACAACAGATTGTTTAAAATAATAATAGCAACAATATACTGGATGAGTATAACTTATGCATAAGTGAAAAATCTGACAGCAATGTTATAAGGGACAGGAGGGAGGAACTGGGAATACTTAGTTATAACATACCTGTACTAACCATCAAGTAGTATAATGTTATTTGAAAGTGGACTTAGATTAGTTGTAAAGGTATACTGCAAACTCTAGAGCAACTACTAAAAATTTTTTTAAAAGAATTATAATTGATATGATGAGAGAAGAGAAAATGAAATCATACAAACTGCATACAAATTAGGAAGGAAGAAACAAAACTGTCTTTGTTCACAGATGATACGACTGTCTATGCAGAAAATTCCAAAGAATCTACAAGTGATTACAGCATTGTAGCAGGATACAAGGCCAACTGCTTTCCTATAAACTAGCAATGAACAACCAGAATTTGAAATTAAAATCATAACATCATTTACACTATCACCCCCCCAAAAAGGAAATTAAATACTTTAGCATAAATCTAACAAAATATGTGTGAGATCTATAAGTGGAAAACTACAAAACACTGATAAAAAAATAAAAGATTTACATAAACTGAGATATAATACGCTGATGGATAGGAAGACTTAATATTATTAAAATATCAATTCTTCCCAACTTGACCTATAGATTCAATGCAATCCCAATTAAAACCAGCAAGTTACTTTGTGGATACCGACAAACTGATTTTAAAGTTTATATGGAAAAGCAAAAGACCCAGAATATCCAACACAATGCTGAAGAACAGGGAGGAGGACTGACACTACCTGACTTCAAGACTTATAAAGTTGAACAAAACCTAAAGACCTAGCATACCCACTACAAGGTATATATTCTAGAGCAATATTTTTCAAATTATGTTGAATTCAACTTAGTGGGTTTTGACCCAGATTTTAAAATTGGGATGCATAAAGAGAAGAAAAGAGGAGGGAGTAAGAAGTAATAAGGGTTTAGTACTGTTTTATGAAAACGTTTGGTTTAGTTATATGTTTTGTTATTTTTATGCAAATAACAAGTGCCTTCTGCATTTGTTTGCCAGCTGCACCCTCCCCCGTGAGGTATTTTCATAAGCATGCTATGCTAATTTATTTTTACTGCAACGTGTGGAAGAGGACTGGCATGGCGGCGTTTTGTAAAGGTGTCTTATGGGAGGAGGGTGCAGGCAGCAAATAAACGAAGAACGTGTGCATTATTTGAGTAAAAAATATGGTATACATAGTAAAGTGTTTCCCCTCCCCCATAAACTACCATAAAATTGATTGTTCATTAAAAGACAACTGATTGTGTACATTGCTTATGTTGCAGAAATCATAGCATAAAAAGTAGACTTAGCTTTTATCATCTACCAACTGTAAACCCTCCATGGCATCTGCATCTTAAAGCTAAAGCATTATAATGAATTATCCTAAACAGCAAAAGTCTGATCACTGATCAGATATATAACATCAGTTACCTAATAGAGAGAGATGGGTAACTTAAATGTATTTATATATAACAGAATGGAAAGTTTTATTATTACCATACTTTATGACTTTGGCAAATACTTAATGTCCTTTCAAAGTCAAGTAATCCTAACACACACACACACACACACACACACACACACAC
>NW_004443995.1:10214436-10254559 GCF_000243295.1 Trichechus manatus latirostris
ACACACACACACACACACACACACACACACACACACACACACACACCCCATTGCTATTAGTCACATTATTTAGTCAGCAGTTATGATTCAAAACAGTCCAGCAAAGAATGAAACCAACATAAAGAGAGAATAAACAGAATTGTCTGTGTACTTAGGAACAAATGAATTATATAAGCACAGAATATGGGAATTGTGACAAGCCCTTGAAAAAAGCTTGGGTTTTAGTTGACCACTAGCTAATTGTGAATCGGTCTGAGGAGGCAGTTAAAGCTTCATCTATGTTTCTATATTAACAGAAGAGTCTTGATCAAAGCCAAGCCATCATCATCATGTATACTGTTCTTCTTGTTAGCTGCCATCAAGTTGGTTCTGACTCATAGCGACCCTCTAGGACAGAGTAGAACGCCCCAGAGGGTTTCCAAGGAGTGGCTGGTGTATTTGAACTGCTGACCTTTTGGTGAGCAGCCAAGCTCTTAACCACTGCGCCACCAGGGCTCCATCATATATACTGTACCACTGCAATTTCTTATCTAACTCCCAGCTTCAATCCTTAACTACTTCAAATTCAGTCTATTCAAGAGCGCAGTGTCCTTGAGAAATTTGGACACTAGTCCTCTGCTTAACATACTATAAAATATAAAAGCTTCTCATTGCATGCAGTATACTTTACAGTCTTCACCATGACTTACAACGCTCTCTCCGTGTCCCTGCTGACCTTTCAGTTCTCATCACAGCTCTGTGATATTTGTTTACTGTGCTTCAGCTTCACTCCTCTTCCAGTTCCTAGCAGGTACAAGGTCTCAGGGCCTTTCTATATGCTATTCACTGTACCTGGAATACTCCCTGCTCTTCTTCTGTAAAAACTCCTTATCCTTAAGGTCTTAGCTTAAATGTTTCAGGGCAGTTTTGCAACCCCCATTCCCAGTCTACATTATTAGGTTTTCCTTACTATTCTTTCTAATGGTCTCTGTTCTTTTTCCTTCATAGCGTTACCTGAAATAAGTAACTATATATTTATGTCCTTAATGACTAACTCTACTAATCAAGCTGTAAATTCTATGATGTCTTGCCTATGTTGTGTACTACAACATACCTATCTATATAGTGGCACATACTAGGTGCTCAATACCTACTTGCCAAAATAACACATTAGGAGCTTACTATTTAAAAAGCCAGGTAGCTCCCTGTCACTGAAAGTATATAAATAGAGACAAAATTTGTCAGGATGTTGTACAAGTGGTTCTGTATTGCATGGGAGGCAATGTAGCCATTCCTAAGGTCATATGTCTATGCTGATTACTGTATCTCCAAATCATTCCAGTTACCTTTGCTTGCAACTTTTACCTTTTTCCCCATAATATGTCACTGATCAAGTCCTACTGATTCTTCAGTGGCATTCTCTCTTACTGTCTATCCTTTCTAATCCAATTTCATCTCTCCTCCTCAGTTTATCTCACAAATGGACTATCATAATGACCTCCTAATTTATTTCTCAGTCTCTGCAGTCCTCCTCCCTCTAATCTATCCTGTGGAGTACTGCAAGATTAATGTTTCTAAAATACTGCTTTCAGATGTTTCCTGGCTGAGAAATATTCAATGGTGCACTCATATAATAAATGCAATCTTAGCCTCAATTTACTTATCAAGCTTTATCTTCCTTTATTGCCCTACTTGAACATATAAAGGCAAGCTAACTTATTATAAAACCAAAAAACACTCACTGCTGTCAAGTCAGTTCTGACTCACAGCAACCCTATAAGGACAGAGTAGAACTGCTCCATAGGGTTTCCAGAGCTGTAAATCTTCACAGAAGCAGACTGCCACATCTTTCTTCTGTGGAGCCACTAGTGGTTTCGAATGGCTGATCTTTTGGTTAGCAACTGAGCACTTTAACTACTGTGCCACCAGGGCTCCCAATTTGTTATGTGTTACTAGAATAAATATTGCTATTTCTTGATCTTATTTCATGTCTTATGCTGTTTCTCCACTTGGACTACCTCTTCCTTGTGTCTTAGACCTGATTTTGCCATTAACTACCCAGTGTCACTGAGTCGATTCTGACTCATACTGATCCCATAGGGTTTCCAAGACTGTACATCTCTATGGAAGCAGACTGCCACATCTTTCTCCCACAGAGTTGCTGGTGGTTTTCCAACTGCTGACCTTTTGGTTAGCAGTCGACTGATTTAACCACTGCGCCACCCGGGCTCCTCTGCCATTAACTAGTCTAGGATAAATTAATCTCTCCAGATCTTGGTCCCCAATTTTAAAAGAATGTTGGACTAAATGATTTCTAACTCTTTCCTGCAATACTTTATTTCTTTAAGTTTTCTAGTTAAAATGAGTAATGTAAAAGAGAATAACTTACATATGTGGATTACAAAAATTATTTCGTTAGTTTTTAAGCTTGACTATGAACTACATGAGGGCAGGGACATGTTTTATACTTTTTATTCTGCTCATGGTACTTAACACACTGCCTTACAGGTAGTAGACCAATAATGAAAAACTCTGCTTCAATAAAACCAAAACATAAAACAATTCAAAACAAACATACTTACTCTCCCATAGGCCATGGCGGACAGCAACATAAAGGAGGGAAATGTTTCTGTTGATCTTTGGCTTCAAGGATTAATACCAGATTTGGATACCGGGTAGTTAGATAATTGGTAAGGAATCCCATAAAGTTGTAAATGACATAAGCTTCATAGCATTCTCTGCAAGTATCCACATATATTGCAATGCTGGGATATTTCAAAGCTATCCACTATGAAAAAGCACAAATGTTAAAAATAGTTGCTGCTAAGATAAAATAATCATCCCAATTCATGATATTCACGATGAATTAATTTTTAAATTTGAGATGTGAGATGTCTTGTCACATACTTACATCAGACTCTCTAAAATTTATAATTACGAGGGCTACCAATTTGTAAAATGAATTTTTAAGAGCAAGAAACGTTTTGGATATTGGTAAACAAAAGGAAAAGTGTTTGGGATAAATAATGAATATGAAGAGGAGCTAAATTAAGTTCTTGAGTTCTTAAATCTGAAATTTATCTTGACACAGTCACAGAAAATGGTATCAAAGACCTTTCCTTTATAGTTACTCAAATTAGAGCAACTGTCTGTAACCACTGTGTATGAGAGAACCCAAAGGGGAAGGTTTTTGTTGTTGTTGTTCAAATATAACCAAACTCATTGCCATCGAGTCAATTCTGACTCATAGGGACCCTGTAATGACAGAGCAGAACTTCCCCATAGCATTTCTAAGGCTGTTAATCCTTACAAAAACAGACTGCTACATCTTTCTCCCTCGGAGCGGCTGGTGGGTTTGAACTGCTGACCTTCCGGTTAGCAGCCGAGCACTTTAATCACTGCACCACCAGGCTCCTTGTTCAAATATAAGATTTAACAAATAAAAAAGGTGAACATAAGTTAAAATATTACACTATTTAAAGGACTAAGAGCTACTGAAAATTTAAAAGATTAAGCAAAGAAAACAGCTACAGATTTTTAAAAAAACCACATTTTTCACTTCGTATTGTTATACTTACTCCTCTTTAAACATTCAAAACAATTACCTTTTCACTTTTTGTATTAATCTGACCCCTTATTACCAATAACATACTTTCGTTACCTTAAGCATTCTGTAAGTATAGCTAGTATCATCATATGAGTTCTTAGTTAATGAGATAAAATGAAACATACTTACACTATCTAAACTGTATATGGGTACCATCCAAAGAATCCTATGTGGAAAGCAAAACATAAAAACATTTTACACTACATTTATGGGCGGGGGGGCACCAAAACACCAATACAACATTAGTAGAATCAAAACATATAAGGATTTACCTTATTATTGGTTTTTGTAGTTCAGGTTGTGTATAATGCACTAAGTGTTGCAATATCACCCACAGAGATATAGGTATAGTCAATAGCAAAAAGATTCCAGCAATAAACCAAGCCTTAGTGTGTATCCCAACCTTAAGAAGCAAAAGAACGTATTAGTATAAATTCTGTTATTAAAACCAAAGAGCTAAATATATTTATTTCTTAAATTTTCATTTCTTTTATTACTAAGGAGGTTGAGTATTTTCCATATGATTAGTGGCTATTTTATTTCTTCTTCAATAGACAGTCTATTTGTGCTTTTTTGGAGGGAGGGGACATACTTTTCCTCATGGAGCTGAGCATTTTTTCTCATGGGGCCTTCTATAAGCGCTCTTTATACATTGAGAACATTAAAATCATGTCACGTCCCCCACCCCCGCTTTGTCATTTGCCTTTTATAAATTTGATTATAATGTTTAATTTTCTGTAAGTCAAATCTAAAACTCTTTTTCTATCTATTACTTGGCTTTTATACCTGGAAAGTGAAACACTAATACATTTTCTTCAAATTTTACTGTTAAATTTAGATGGGAAAAAATTCATGGTGAAAACTGTAATGTCCTTTTTATTTTCAGAGGGATTCATAGAGGGGTTGGCGCTCTTTTTTTAAATCAAGGGTCAGATACTAAATATGCTGACTTGTCAGGCCATATGACATCCTTATAATCTATGGCAACTAGTTAACTCTGCCCTTGTAGGATGAAAACAGCTATAGACAATACATAAATGAATGAGCATGACTGTATTCAATAAAACTTTATTTACACAAACTGTAGGCCATAGTCTGCTAACCCCTCCAATACACTGTTGTTGTTGTGTGCCATCAAGTTGATTCTGACTCATAGTGAGGTTAAAGGCAGAGTAGAATTGCCTCATAGGACTTCCTAGGCTGTAATCTTTACAGGAGCAGATCTCCAGGTCTTTTCTCCTGCGGGTGTGAACTGCCGACTTTTCGGGTTAGCAGCCGAATACTTAACCACTGCATCACCAGGGCTCCTTTCCAATACACTAGTGGTTTTCAAATGAGGACTCTTCAGTGATGCCTCAGTGGCTACCTCGGGCATAGTGAGGTTGTATGACTTCCACACTTGCTTTAACCAGAACATCTGAAAAAAATGTTTTAGACTGAGTGGGAATACCCCTGGTTCTGGCAAGAGAATGGGCTAAGACAACATGAAAACTCTTCTATGAACCCCTAAAAATTGCAGGAGAAAAGATTATTTTTTAAAGCATAGTTAAGCTCAGAAGAAAAATAAAGGAAAGGGTGGCAGTGGTTAAGCTCTAGGTCCCAGAACAAGTGCAATGGCCGCCTGGGAAACTGTTAAATCACCATCATCTAGGGACATGGATTTTAAGGAATAGAAGGATTTGGACCAGGTGATTCAAAATTTGGAAATGAAACTCTTAAATAAAAAGCCAGGATCCTTGAAGCGCTGCACTCTCAGTGAAAGGGCAGAATCGAAAACATCCACCTACCAACACAGGATTAACTAAGAAACTTGGGTTTGAGAAGGAAGTCTCCAGAGAACTCAAATCTTAGTGCTAGTGCCTCACGTAGAAGTGGGGTTTTAATAAACACAATCTCTCGATATCACATTTGCAATTCAGGAAATTAACATAATAACCGGCTCCTGGTCAGTGATAACCTGGAGTCTCCTGGCAGATGCAAACTGTTTCTACAACCAGAACCAAAGAAGGGAGTCTCATGGAAAAACGAGGCCCTATTAAAGTAGACACAGTGCAAAATTATAAAACACAGGAAAAAGCAATCTACCCCCAGCAAGAGTCATCAGATGAACAGGAAGATTATGGTCCCAAGAATTTGGTATAATAGAACAACTTCAAAGAGAATATGCATATACATCCAAAATGATTTAAACAAGAAATCTAAACCCTAAGACAAGAACACCACAATATTAAAAATTACACTAACTGGAATTTAAACCTTAGGGGACAGGTTAAGCAGAACAGATACAGTTGACAATAATTTAAATGGACTGTAGATCAGAAGAAATTATCCTGAATGTAGTAATGATAGCAATGTATTAAATGAAGAGGTTGCAACACATGAAAGATAAAATAAGGTCTAAAACCAAACCAAACCTGTTGCTGTCGAGTCAATTCCAACTTATAGTGACCCTACAGGACAGATTATTACTGCTCCATAGGGTTTCCAAGGAGCGGCTGGTGGATTCAAAATGCCGACCTTTTGGTTAGCAGCCTGAGCTCTTAACTACTGTGCCACCAAGGCTCCAAAATAAGGTCTAATCTATGTCTAATAGGAGTTCCTGAATGAGAATCAAGAGAATGAGATAGCCAGTATCTAAAGAAATAATGGCAACGGACTCTCCAGAATCGATAACCTGCTTTTTTTCCCCACTTATCACGGATTTTAGGGTTTTTTTTTTGGTTGTTTTATTAGTCATACTATCATTTTAAAATGTCTGCATAATCTTGTTGAATAGATATGCATAATCTATTTAAACCAGTCCCTTTCAAGGAGTATTTAGGTTGTTTGCAATCTTTCACTAAGGAACAATATACACTATGAAAACAATACTACCAGGAACATGTTAATAAATAAATCTATGCATGTATGAAAAAAAACAGTGAAAGCTTATTGAGTGCTTGCTCTTTGCCTCACACGTGGCTAAGTTCCTTACGTGCATTATCCCATTTAACTCTCCCATTTGGTAAGTAATGTCACAGGTATGGTATCCCTCTTATATATAACAGTATCAATTTAGGATGTTTTCATTTAAAAAATCCCTAATTTCTTTTTATAGGTCAATCTGATCAATACTTCTATCCTTTACGCACTCAATTTCTAAATATATACTTTGAACCACCTTATCCTAGAGTTCAAGTAATCTACTTGCCTTCTGGTATTAGTTTGTATGGGAAAAACAATTTTATTTAAACCTCTGTTCCATTTGAAAGGCCTGAGGTAATGAATTTTATGCTAATTTGTAACCCTGCACTGAAGAGTATGAGTCCTCTCCTTTTTTTTCTTCAGTGTATCTTATGGATTGAATTGTGTCCTCCAAAATACGTGCTGAATTCCTGGCTCTTGTACCTATGGATGTGATCCTGTTTGGAAATAGGGTTTCTTCTTGTTATGTTAATGAGGTCATACCAGGGTAGAGTGGATCATAAACCTAATCACTTCTGATTTATAAAAGGACGAGAATAGACACACACACACAGAGAAGGGAGACAGATGCCATGTGAAGATCATCTACGAGCCAAGGAACACTATGGAACCAAGGAAAGCCCAGGACTACAACACCATGGAGACCCTGCCTTGGGCTTTCAGCCTCCAGAACTCTAAGAAAACAAATTTCTGTTCTTTAAAGACACCCACTTGTATTTATGTCATAGCAGCACTAGTAACTAAGACAATGCAAGTGCTAACTTTTTAAAGGAGAAAAGTGGGCATTTATTTTTAGTACTTGCAGGGTTTAGCAATTAAACATTAAAATAGAACTGAAGTCTAAACCTTCTAGTTTCACAGTCTAGAATGAGATTTTTTTTTCCCCATCAGAGGCCAAGGATTAAGGAGGCATAGAAAACAGCAAATGTATTTTTACTACAACATATGGAAAAATTAAAACTTGAAAAATTGAAAAACAAAACCAAAAGTCTTGAACACTAGGGAGCAAAGAGAATTAATCAAAGCACTTAACTGAAAAGCAAATAGGTGGAGGTGAAGATTCTGAAAAGAATGTCTGAGCGCTGATTTTCCAGGGCTTTTTGCCTTGCTCATTTTCACCTAAAATTAAGTATTCATTCATTTCAATGATGATTAAAAAATATACATTTAAGCATAGTCTGGATCTGCCCTATTATAAGGTGATCATCAAGAACAGTACTGCAAAGTTATTTCAATGCCCACATTTTTTTTTCTTGACTTAGTGCCAAAAAGTAGAATTCAGTGGTAGACTTAAAGACAGAAATGATATGACTGTGACTAATGAAGGCCAGCATTCTGTAAGGAAGAACATTATTTTTCAAGCAGTAATAAAACACGTGCCTAGGGAATTGAGACATCACAGTATCCAAAACACACTGCCATTGAGTCAATTCTGACTCACAGCATCACAGCAGAGTCATGTCAAATTCAAAAAGCCCTGGACCATAGATTTGTTGTTGTTGTTAGGTGCCGGTGCATTGGTTCTGACTCATACCAACCCTATGTACAAGAGAAGGAAACACTACCCTGTCCTGCACCTTCCTCACAGTTGTTGCTGTTTGAGCCCACTGTTGTAACCACTGTGACAATCCATCTTGTCGACGGTCTTCCTCTTTTTTGCAGACCCTCTACTTTACCAAGCATGATGTCCTTCTCCAGGGACTGGTCCCTCCTGTTAACATGTCCAAAGAACGTGAAATGAAGTCATCCTTTCAAGGAGCATTCTGGCTGTGCTTCTTCCAAGATAGATTTGTTCATTCTTCTGGCAGTCCATGGTATGTTCAGTATTCTTCAACAACACCATAATTCAAAGGCAGCAATTCTTCTTTGGTCTTCTTTATTCATTGCCCAGCTTTAGCATGCATATGAGGCGACTGAAAATACCATGGCTTGAGTCAGGCACACCTTAGTCCTCAACCTGACATCTTTGCTTTTTAACACTTTCAAGTGGTTTTTGTAGCAGATTTCCCCAATACAACATGTTGTTTGATTTCCTGACTGTTGCTACCATGGGCCTTGAATGCGGATTCAATTAAAATGAAATCCTTGATTATTTTAACAGCTACATTAGTGACACTGATTGCATTCTTTGAGTTGTTCAACCATTCTCACCGTCCTTTTCTAAGCTGTTCCTCCCTCATTAACATAAAGTCACTGCCCTCTAAGGTTCCTATCTAATCTTTTGAGTTGCTGTTTTCAATTTGATCCCATGTAGATAATTCTTAAAAGAGCATAATGTTCAAGGCAGGCCTTTTTTACTAGTTAAGCTAAACTACTGTTCAGTTTTTAAGATGACTTCAGGAGATATTTTTAGTTTAAGGTTTATTTAAAGATTTATTTATTGAGATTTATTTAGAGATTATCTCAGGGCAATAGTTTCTGGGGTTCATCCAGCCTCCATGGCTCCAAAGTCTAGAGTCCGTAAGAATTTGAAATTCTGCTCTACATTTTCCCCCTTTTACTCAGGATTCTTCTATGGAATCTGATCAAAATGTTCACCATCCAATTCTTCCGATCTCATGGCAAAGGAGGCAGCTGTTCATGGAGGCAGTTAGCCACACATTCCATATTGTCCTCCTATTCCTGACTCAGTGCCCTGGTGGCACAGTGGTTAAGAGCTGGGGCAAGCTATAGCTGCTAACCAAAAGGCTGGCAGTTCGAATCCACCAGCCCTCCTTCGAAACCCTATGGGGCAGTTCTAGTCTCTCCTATAGGGTCACTAGGAGTCGGAGTTGACTGGATGGCAATGGGTTTGGTTTTTTGGTATTCCTGACTCTGCTTCTTCATTTGTTGCTCCAGGTGAATAGAGACCAATTGTGCCTTGGATGGCCACTTGCAAGCTTTTAAGACCTCAGGAACTATGCAGTGAACTAGGATGTAGAACAGAAGCACTACACATACTATTAGGCCAATTGACTGGGATGTCCCATGAAACCATGACCCTAAACCTCCAAACCAAGGAACCAAATCCCATGAGGTGTTTGGTTATACATAAGCAGCTTCAGCAGCTACTTTTTAAATTTTTTGTCATTGTTGTAAACATATCACACATCTTTTGCCAATTCATCGTTTTAAAGGTGTATAACTATTGATAGAAATTACAATAATTGGCTGGACAACCCTATCTTTAATCAATGTGACCTTTTTTTATCATCATTAATTCCCCTTTTCCCCATCTCTCTTGCCCCTGGTAACCACTAATAAATTTTGGTCTCTGTACACTTGCCTTTTCTTGTCTTTTTATATAAGTGAGGCCATACAATATTTGTCCTTTAGGAACTGGCTTACTTCACTCAGCATAATGTCTTCAAGCTCCATGCTGTAGCATGTATCAAGACTTCACTTCTCCGACTGGCTGAGTAGTATTCCACTGTATGTATGTACCACGTTTTGTTTATTCATTCGTCTGCTGATGGGCATTTTGGTTGTTTTCACCTTTTGGGTATTGTGAATAGTGCTACAATGAACACTGATGTATACAGGTCTCTTTTTGAGTCTCTGCTTTCTTTTGGGTATACACCTAGAATTGAAATTGCTGGGTCATATGGTAGTTCTATTTTTAGTTTTTTGAGGAACTGCAACACTGTTTGCCACAACGGCTGTACTGTTTCACATTCCCACCAGCAATGGATGTTGTTGTTAGGTGCCAACAAGTTAAATCTGACCCATCGCAAGCCTGTGTACAATTGTATGAAACACTGCCCGGTCCTGCGCCATCCCCACAATTCTTGCTATGTTTGAGCCCATTGTTGCAGGCACTGTGTCAGTCCATCTCGTTGAGGGTCTTCGTCTTTTTCACTGACCCTCTCCTTTACCAAGCATGATGTCCTTCTGCAGGGCCTGGTCCCTCCTGATAACATGTCCAAAGTACGTAAGATGAACTCTCATCATCCTTGCTTCTAAGGAGTATTCTGGCTGTACTTCTTCCAAGACAGATTTGTTCGTTCTTCTGGCAGCCCACGGTATATTCGGTATTCTTTGCCAATACCATAATTCAAAGGCATCAGTTCTTCTTTGGTCTTCCTTGTCCATTGTCCAGCTTTCCCATGCATATGAGGTAACTGAAAATACCATGGCTTGGGTCATGTGTGCCTTAATATTCAAACTGACATCTTTGCTTTTCAACACTTTAAAGAGGTCTTTTGCAGCAGATTTGCCCAGTGCAATCATCATTTGATTTCTTGACTGCTGCTTCCATGCGCGTTGATTGTGGATCCAAGTAAAATGAAATCCTTGACAACTTCAATATTTTCTGTTATGATGTTGCTTATTGGTCCAGTTGTGAGGATTTTTGTTTCCTTTACGTTGACAGGTAATCTATACTGAAGGCTGTAGTCTTTGATCTTCATCGGCAAGTACAAGTCCTGTTTGCTTTCAGCAAGCAGTGTTGTGTCATTTGCATATTGCAGGTTGTTAATGAGTCTTCCTCCAATCCTGATGCCCCATTCTCCTTCATATAGTCCAGCTTCTTGGATTATTTGCTCAGCATATAGATTGAATAAGTATAGTGAAAGGATACAACTCTGACTCACACCTTTCCTGATTTTAAATCACGCAGTATCCCCTCGTTTTGTTCAAATGACTGCCTCTTGGTCTATGTATAGGTTCTGCATGAGCACAATCAAGTGTTCTGGAATTCCCATTCTTTGTGATGTTATCTATAATTTGTTATGATCCACACAGTTGAATGCCTTTGTATAGTCAATAAAACACAGGTAATATCTTTCTGGTATTCTCTGCTTTCAGCCAAGATCCATCTGACATCAGCAGTGATATACCTCGTTGCACGTCCTCTTCAGAATCCGGCTTGAATTTCTAGCAGTTCCCTGTTGATGCACTGCTGCAACCGTTTTTGAATGATCTTCAGCAAAATTTTACTTGGCGCATGACATTAATGATACTGTTCAATAATTTCCGTAATCTGTTGGGTCACCTTTCTTTGGAATGGGCACAAATATAGATTTCTTCCAGTTAGCTGGCCAGGTAGCTGTCTTCCAAATTTCTTGGCACAGACGAGTGAGCACTTCTAGCACTGCATCCCTTTGTTGAAACATCTTAATTGCCATTCCGTCAATTCATGAAGTCTTGTTTTTTGCCAATGCCTTCAGTGCAGCTTGGACTTCTTCCTTCAGTCCCATCAGTTGTTGATCATATGCTACTTCCTGTAATGGTTAAATGTTGACCAATTCTTTTTGGTACAGTGACTGTGTATTCCTTCCATCTTCTTTTGATGCTTCCTGTGCCATTCAATATTTTACTCCTCTTGTCTGTCAGTTTGTCATACTCTGGTGGCTTGTGTGTTACTGTGATGCTGGAAGCTATGCCACCAGTATTCCAAATACCAGCAGGGTCACCTGTGGTGACAAGTTTCAGTGGCGCTTCCAGGAAGAAGCTAGCAATCTACCTGGGAAAAGATTAGCCAATGAAAATCTTATGGATAGCAATGGAACACTGTCCAATACAGTGCTAGAAGATGAACTCCTCAGGTTGAAAGGCACTCAAAATGTGACTGGGAAGAGCTGACTGGGAAGAGCTGCCTCCTCAAAGTACAGTTGATGTTAACAATATGGATAGAGTAAAGTTTTTGAGACCGTATTTGCTGATATGGCACGACTCAAAATGAGAAGAAACAGCTGCAAATATCCATTAATAATTGGAGTCTGGAACGTACAAAGTATGAATCCAGGAAAATTAGAAGTCGTCAAAAATGAAATAGAATGCATAAAGATTGATATCCTAGACACTGGTGAGCTGAATAGACTGGTATCAGCCATTTTTAATAGGACAATGGTCTACTATGCCGGGAATGATAAATTGAAGAGGACTGGTGTTGCATTCATAGTCAAAAAGAACATTTCAAGATCTATCCTGAAATATAACACTGTCAGTGATAGGATAATATCCATACACCTAGAAGGAAGAACAGTTATTTTACAAGCAAGAATATTATTCAAATTTATGCACCAACCACTAATAGCCAAAGTTGAAGAAATTGAAGATTATCAACTTCTGCGGTCCAAAATTGATCAAACACGCAATCAAGATGCATTGATAATTAACTGGTGATTGGAATGCGAAAGTTGGAAACGAAGAAGGATTGATAGTTGGAAAATATGGCCTAGGTGACAGAAATGATGCCGGAGATTGTAGGATAGAATTTTGTAAGACCAATGACTTATTCATTGCAGATACTTCTTTTCAGCAACATAATGGGTGACTATACTCATGGACCTTGCTGGATGAAGTACACAAAAATTAAATGGACTACATCTGTGGAAAGAGATGATGGAAAAGTTCCATATCATCAGTCAGAACAAGGCCAGGGGTGACCTGTGGAAAAGACCATCAACTGATCTATGCAAGTTCAAGTTGAAGCTGAAGAAAATTAAAACACGTCCACAAGGGCCAAAATACAACCCTAAGTATATCCCACCTGACTTTGGAGACCATCTCAGGAACAGATTTGACGCATTGAACACTAAGGACTGAAGACCAGATGAGTTGTAGAATGACATCAAGGACATCATACATGAAGAAGGCAAAAGGTCATCAAAAAGACAGGAAAGAAAGACCAAAATGGATGGAAAAATAGACTCTGAAACTTGCTCTTGAACACACAGTAGCTAAAGCAAAGAGAAGAAATGATTATGTAAAAGAACTGAACAGACAATATTAAAGGGCAGCTCAAGAAGACAAAGTAAAGTATTATAATAAAATGTGCAAAGACCTGGAATTAGAAAACCAAAAGGTAAGAATATGCTTGGCATTTCTCAAGCTGAAAGTACTGAAGAAAAAATCCAAGCCTCAAGTTGCAATACTGAAGTACTCTATGGGAAAAGTATTGAATGACGCAGGAAGCATACATCATAGGAGTTACTTTTTTTTTACACTGCAAGTGGTTATTGTTTCAGAAAAAAATAATCTGCCCACGTTAACATTAATTTGAATTGTTGATTTTGTAGCTGTTTACAATTTGTAGACTTTAGAGGTATATAAAAAGGTTTATGACAAGAACTTGAGCCTACTTTGTGTACATATTTAAGTAAGATTATAATATAGTTTAATTTACATTTATTTCTAAATAAATTATTCAAATTTGAGACCCACTAATATAAGGACACCATTAGCATTATTATTAAACTTAATAGCCACAAGTTGGAAGAAGAGATAAGTAGATTTTTTTCAAAGAAAACTTGAAAAAAGAAGAGAGGAAAGAAAAAACAAAAATTAAAGCCAAGGGTCAGGAGTGAATTGATTCTCCCTCAGTGAAATGCTTTCAAAGCAGAAGGTCAAGAAGAACAGGAGACAGTACTTTCTGGGTGTAAACCTGTTGAAGGGTAGAGAAGAGCAACTGACAGAGCGCGGCTACCTGGGATGCAGGGATGAGTGGGGCAGGGCAAAACGACTACAGAGCATGGTGACATCACGTGTGCATTTAACTTACTTGACTTCAATTATACATGCTCAGCCAAAGTAAGCAAGTAGTGCAGATGGTCAGCCTGACATTCCAATAAATGAGTATATTCCCCAGCATGGGGTGGACTATAAGAATCTCCACAGTCTCTGCTCCCACTGTGTGAGCGTCATAATTCTAGTGTTTAAAAAAATAAGCACTTCTCATACAAAACTGTCCCTAAACATAAGCCAACTAAAGTGTTCAGTGGTTGTTGTTTTTGTGTGCCGCTGAGTCGATTCTGACTCCGACTCATGGTAACCCTACAGGACAGAGCAGAACTGCCCCATAGGGTTTCCCAGGCTGTCACCTTTACAGGAGCAGATTGCCAGGTCTTTTCTCCTGCAGAGCTGCTGTTGGGTTTGAACAGCAGACCTCTGGGTTAGTAGTTAAGTGCTCAAACATTTCGCCACCAGGGCTCCATTAGTGCTCAATAAACCAAAACCAAACCTGCTGCCATGGAGTCAATTCTCACTCATAGCGACCCTATAGGACAGACAGTCTAGGCCTACCTAAGATGCTACTGCACAAGAAGAATTTCTGCTCCCAGGCAATACTAATGATTATGTTTAAAAAAACAATAGCAATAATTAGGGCTTACTGAGCACCTGGAGCCCTGGTGGTGCAGTGGTGAACAACTCGGCAGCTAACCAAAGGGTCAGCAGTTCAAATTCACTAGCCGCTCCTTGGAAATCCTATGGGGCAGTTCTACTCTGTCCTACGGGGTCACTATGAGTCGGAATTGATGGCAACGGGTTTGTTTTTTTTTTTTTTTTTTGGATTGAGCACCTGCTAAGTGCTGGTAACAGTGTTAAGCATTTTAGACACTTAAACTCACTCAGTGAATAATGATTAAGAGAATGATAAGGACAGTAGAGTGCCTAGCACAATGTCACCTTAGTCACTTATCTCTCTACTTCAGTTTTCACATCTATAAAATAATTCCTCTACTTTAGGATTTTTAAAAGGATTAAACAAGATCATACCTAAATCTTGGGGACATGCTCTAGTTAATGCCTCTAATCTTAAAAACAATAAGAAAAAAATATCTTCCCTTAATCTCACACTCCTCTCCACCGCGCCATTCATTCATTTCTCAGGTCTCCTTCAGAGCCAAAATTCTCAAAACAAAAACTTGTCATCCTATCCTGATTCCACTTCTTCACTTGACATTTATTCTTCAAACAACTCCATTCTTGTTTTGGCCGTTAAAGGTTCACTAAAACCATTTCTAATGTATTGCCACTGACCTTTATATCTTGTGAAAAACCAATGGACCTGTAAGCAGCATGGAACATTGCTCACTGTTTTGTCCTTCTTGAGACACTCTCCTATCATGGCTTTCCTGACACTATCTCCTTGCAGTCCTCTTCCCCACTGATGGCTACTTCATCTTCTTTGTAAGCTCCTATTCTTTTATTTGACTTCTAAATACTGGTGCTAGGTCCTAGGCCTTTTCTTCTTCCCCTTTATAATCTCATTTATCCCCACGGCTTTAAACACCATTTATGTTCTGACCAACCCCACATTCATATTTGTAGCTCAATCTTGAGCTCCAGACTTGCATATACAACTGCATACTTGGCATGACCATTTGAATGTCCCTCGTATACCTCAAACTAAATATCCAAAACAGAACTCAATTTCTCTCAAACCTGTCCCTATCCCTCAATTTTCTACCTACGTAACCAATACTACCATATACCCGGTTGTTTGAGTCAGAAACCCTGGCGTCATCCTTGATTTCTCCCTTTCTGTCTGTGCCTTTCTTCTCCACTCCAATCCACTGTCAAGTCCTAGTTGTTCACTTCCCAGGATGCTTACACTTCAGTTTTCTGTCTCCACTTGGGCTATCCTGATGCAGGCCATCTTAGTAGCCAAGGCATCCTCTATTTCTTAACTTTCTAACTTCCCTACACTTCCACTTAATTTTCTATAACTGGTACAGTGATCTTCAGAAATTGTATAAAAACATTGCCCTTCCTCTGTTAATTTCTCAGATTTTTTTTAGTTTCTTCCATAGCATTTTATGCAATTTTATTTTGTTTTTGATGGTTGTGTCTGTCTCCACCACTAAATTTCATAAAGGTGGATGCCATGTTTCTATCTCTAACAATATAGTACAAGGCCCGATTCATCACTGAAACTCAAACATTCATTAATTAATTCAAGTATTAGACACTTGGGGAGCAGGAGGGGAAGAGAAAATAAGTAAAATATATACTTTGTTATATGGTGGTGAGTGCTTTCAAGATAAAGTTTTAGAGAAGGGGATATGAAGTGTTGAGGAGAAGTTTGCAATTTTAAATAGGGTAGTCAGGTGACATTTGAGTAAAGACCAGAAGGAGGTAAAGGAATGAGAATATTATCTGGGGCAAGTGCATTCTATCAAGAGGAAACATTTATTGCAAAGGTCCTGATGAAGGAGCATGCCTGGTACACTTGAGCAAACCAGTGTAGTAAAAGCCCAGGAACTGAGGAAAGTCAGAGCGGGAGGGGGTGGGGGTGGTATCAGATCATGTTGGGCCTCATTAGGCATACAAGAATACAGGCTTTTACTCTGGGACTAGGACTGACTGGAAAGCTTTAAGAAAAGGACAGACAAAATGTGACATGTTTTAATTGGATCATTTTGGCTGCTGTGCTGAGAAAAGTCCAGGCAAGACATTTTGTTAGCAGTGGAGATGATGAGAGGTGGTCAGATTAATGGCTAGATTCTAGATATATTTTGAAAGTTGAGTCTACCCGATTTGCTAACAGCTTAAATGTGAGGTGTGAGAGAAAGACAGCAGTAAAGATGACTCCAAGGAGTCAAAGACTGCTTATTTTGTCACACAGATCTCTCAGCTTAAAAGGTATAGCTCATTACATATGCTGCCAAATAATATTAAGATGCTCCTGGTTCAAAGTATTGTTTTTGCCAGTATGCTGGGATACAGAAAAAGTAAAATCAGGATTTAACCTAGTCTTTCTATTATAAATGTTGAAGAAAGTGTTCCCTGGAAAAGAATACTTTGGGGGAAAAAAAAAAGACACCACCTTTCATGCTAAACAAATGTAGTTTCAAACTTGTTTTAGTGGACTGCTGATTAAAGTTTTCCTTAAAAGCTAGTGGCATTTAAACTAGAATTGAAACCAACAACTGAGAGAAGTCTTAAAATAGGTATATATATATATAGCATTAACTTCAAAAGTAGTTCCTACACCAGATTCCAAAGAAATATCTGAAAAAAATGGGAAAACCATATTTGCATAAATATATTTACAGTTGAATTTTGGCAGACAAATAATGGGGAAAAAATATCTAACAAATAAGAAATGTCTAATGGAGTAGGATATTACATTATCATTAAAAATAACTGTATGGACTATGCCAGTATGAGAAAGTCAACAAAAAGTGTACAGAACACAATTATATATGAAATACATTTTAAGTAGGTAAAAATCATTTCCACAATATAAATGGACCTAAAAGTGTCATGGAGTTGTAAATATGTCTTGTATATAGGTACTGAGAAGTGAAAGTACCTTCTGGTTTTTATTAACTCTGAATTTAAACTTTATTATACAACTTTTTTTAAGTATACACCTTAGTATTGACCTTAGGGACTTTCAGACTGCTTGTGGTACCTTACTGATGTCATAATAAGAATATGACATCAAAAAATATACAGGAAACTTTTTGCAAAACCTTTGTTGATTAAGAGCTAATTTCAAAAGTAAAAACAAAGTAAAACAAACTAGAACCCTTTAATTCATAAGCTCGTTAAAAGCTGATAAAATTCAGTACACGGTTTTCAAGGTGGTTTATGTGATCTAGTTGAGGTGAACTCACTATCAGAAGAGATCAGATTTCACGAATAAAATTACCTTTCAGGAAATTGAGAAATACTTGAAAAAACAGTGCTCTTCTTAAGTAACCACCTTAATATACCCTATTTTCTCAAACCAGCTCCACCTCCACCTACCTGTAGCATACTTCTAAAATCGTGAACATGAAACCAGACAGGTTTATCCCCTCAGACTGGGCTCTCACTGACAAGAGATGTTGATCAGGATACCAAGTCTGGGGGAGGGTAGGAATGGGAAAGGGATATCTCTTTCCCAACCTTAGATGGGCAGATTGGTTGAAGAAAGGGTAGAGGCCGGTGGTGCAGGGACCCTCTTACCTCCAGTTTCTGTAATTCCCACACGCACAGGGGAACCGCAACAACTATGGACACCAGGTAGATAACCACCGCTAAAGGTCGAATCCACTGCCTCCAGTTCCTCCAGGTACAAGTGCAAGGCATGTTTTCGCATAAATCCGTAAGAAAAAAGAGCGCGACGGAGATTGTACTAGAGAGCCCTGCGCTACGGAGAAAGAGCTGTTGGGCGACTCTACCAGCGGCTCAAGCTGCCTCCTCGGTGCGCGCTGAGCTTTCTGCTTCTGCTGCTGCCGCAACTGCGGCCAGTCAGGGTGCTACCAGGGAGCTGTGCGGACATCTTTTCTTCCCCACTCTGCATCGACCCGGTTCCTCTGTGGTGGAACTCCCGGGCGGAGCTGCTGTCCTCACCTGAGGATCGCCCTGAGCTCTGCCTGAACCATACCTTGGAGGAGTGAGGCGCCGACCAGGATCGGCCTCTAGGGACCCTCCACACAGTCCAGTTCTGCCCCACAGCTGACTGTCCGCTCGCTTTCTTTGAGGGTTGAGCTTCCTCCCTCCCGCGCTCGCAAGTGTTTCTTCGCCCAATTATGCTGATAGATAAGAGGCAAGGCCTCAAACCCACAGACCCCAGTATTCCCTCATTCGCTCCTACGGGACATCCCACACCGCGGAACACAAGGCCAAAGCAAGGTTTCGAGTCTTTTCCGCTGTCGCCCCTGCTGTCTGAGGGATGTGATTCGTTGTCAGCGCCAAGCAGGACCCGCCCCATCCGGCTTACTTCTCATTCTCTGATTGGTCATTGGCGGGGGCGGGGCTGTGAAGTTGGGCGTGAAGGGTAGAAAGAAGGAAAAAGTGGGTCGAGGTTGTAGGCGGTAGTGCTAGGCTGTCCCAGTGGCCCTTGAAAATGGTTCTGAAGGCGGCAAGAATTGTTTAAGACTTGAGGAACACCTACTACGTTCTTCTTCTGCTGACTTTATTTCAGTTTAAAGAAAGCCTAGTTAGGGGGCAGTTACTTTAGAGTTGAACTGAAAGAGAGAAAGCCGTTTTCTGTACAAAAGTTCTCCGATTCTCTTTGAGAATGAATATGGGAACCGGCTGGAATAAGAAGGCAAAGAATGGGAGACGCCGCCTAGTTTTCTCTTAATTGCTAGAATTTAGGGGTAGGCTGCTTGGTCATTTTGAATCATAAAGATAGAATTAATTTAGATAATTTAGTTTTAGAAGCAGCTGCAGATACCCAGTGTCCTGTCGCATTTAGAACTTGTGTTTAAAACTCGTACACATTTAAATTTCAAAAGATCGACAAAGAATGGGAACAGATAACTGAAACCATATCTTTTGTCTAGCTATATATTTATATATACTCTACCTAATTTGAAAGAGGCTTCTCTGTTATGGTGATTTTTTTTGCCTAGAGCTTAATATTATTCTAGATAAGGTGCCTCCGTTTTTTTGTTTGTTTTAAGGAATATGTTGGCCGAGAGTCTGAGATTGTGCTAACCAGTCAAAAGATTAAGTCAATTTTAATTTTAAAGGTTGCAAGAATACAGGGGGAAGATCTGAGCAGGTAGAGTATGCTTAATTTTGTAATGTTTCATTTTCTCTTCTCCCCTGTGTGACTCTAATACTCATCAGCATGTTTTCTCCTTTCAAAATTGGTGACCGAGAGCTTGATGTAACACCATGATGAACTTAAAAGTTTCTTTTCTTTTTTCTTTGCCTTCTCCTTTTCACATAACCTTTGTTAATGACTTTGTTTTGCTCTGTCCGGCCACCTGTGGCTTACAATCCACCCCCCCCCCCAGGAAGATTAGAGCCCAGAAGTCAGATACGTATATCTTTAGCCTGATAAGGAGATGTCTGGCATGTATGATAAAGAGTCTCTTGTAATTGCCTTGTAATAAATAACGACACTTCTAACCTTTGTAAAAATCATATATAAGCCCTAATGTGAAAATGCCTTTTGGGACTCCATAGAGATAGCCTGCGTTGCTGTCAGATCCCTGGTGGTGGACGCCTCCTAAATAAAACTTTCTCATTCTTTCTGACTTGGAGTGTATTTCATTGGCTTGACTGCTCCAGGGCATGTACCCTATTTGGGTGACACCCAAAATGGGAGGGAAGATGGTCTACTGTCCACCAAATGTTGTTGTTGTATGTCGTCAGTTCATTCCAACTCATAGAACCCCATGTGACAGAGTAGAACTGCTCCATAGGGTTTCCTAGGGTGTAACCTTTACAGGAGCAGATCGCCAGGTTTTTTCTCTCGTGGAGCCACTGGTGGGTTTGAATCTGCTGACCTTTCGGATAGCATCCCAGCACTTAACCACTGTGCCATCAAAGCTCCTTATCCACCAAGTGAGTGGGGAATAAAATAAAAATGGTACAGGTGTGTTATGGATTGAATTGTGTCCCTCAAAAACACATGTCAACTTGGCTAGGCTATGATTCCCAGTATTGTGTGGTTTGTCCTCCATTTTGTGATCTGATGTAATTATCCTATGTGTTGTGAATCCTAACCTCTGTGATGTTGATGAGGCAGGATTATAGGAAATTGTATTAATGAGACAAGACTCAATCTATAGGATTAGGTTGTATGTTGAGTCAATCTCTTTTGAGATATAAAAGAGAGAAGCAAGCAGAGAGGAGATGGACCTCATTACCACCAAGCAAGAAAAGCCAGGAGCGCGTGTCCTTTAGACTCAGGGTCCCTGCACTAAGAAGCTCCTAGACCAGGGGAAGATTGATGACAAGGAACTTCCTCCAGAGCCAACACAGACAGAACGCCTTTCCCTAGAGCTGGCACCCTGAATTTGGACTTCTAGCCTCCTAAACCGTGAGACAATAAATTTCTGTTTGATAAAGGCATCCACTTGTGGTATTTCTGTTATAGTAGCACTAGATAACTAAGACAAGGTGTCATAACAAACTTTCAAATCTGACTCTTGAAGCTGAGCATTTGCTCACTTTTTTAAATTTCAGCTTTACCCACCACACCTTTCAGGCTACATTTTAAGCTTCATTGAGGACATCATGCCTTATTCATCACTACCTTCCCTCCCCTCCTCACCTCTATAACAGATAAAACTATAGAAACTTGATGTGCATCACCATATCTCTATTTGTCTGCATGTTTTGTATTTATATGTATTCTACCTTATCTTAAAGGGACTTCTCTCAAGTTTTTTTTGGTAGATAAATACTACAGACATATTTGTAAGTTTTAGTAAATTTAGGTTAAATATAAATGTCTGTTTACCATGTTAAAATAAAAATGAATTACATTGACTTGGAAATTTTTTAAATATTTCATGTCATTTGTTTAGTGGATCTTACGATTCAAAGCAGGGGTTGGGAAACTATAGCCTGCAGTCTGTTTTTGTATGGCCCATGAGCTAAGAATGGTTTGTAAAAACTATCAAAAAAATATTTACTTCCTGGACCTTTATAGAAAAAGTTTGATTTAGTGTAAGTTTTAAAACTTTTATAATGGGCTGTTACTGAAGATGCTGAATTAATCTTACCATAAAATTAATTCATTTCTTCCCTAGGAGGTAGGAAAGTGATATTTAAATTTTAGAATTTCGCACACTACATGTCCTGTTATTTGGCCCTAAAACCAGCATTGCAAAATCAGTTTTGTTTCTTTTTGTTAAGTAAGAGTGATATTCAGTGATTTTAAAGTGAATTTTGCTGACTTTATAGGGATCCTGTAGTACATTCAGAGCAATAGACACCAGAGTTAACTTTAGAGCCAGGATGGAGTGAAGGAAAAGACCCTACCATGTATAATTAGGTATATGGAAACTGGAGGCACTGTCCTTTCCACTTTTAATCTGCTTTTCTGAAAATACTCTGTGCAGGCTATGTCCTTTGAACCCTAGCATGTCCCTAGAGCAGAGCTTCCCAAACTTTCTTGTTTCACAGCACCCTTAGTAACTCAGTAATTTTTTCATGGCTTTCCTGGGCCAAAGAAATATCTAATAGCTCCATTTATTAAGTAATTAGATTCCAAGAACTTAATTATAGGAGTTCATGGTGGTGTCTGACAGACCTTGCTCAAAATATTCAATACCCCAAGGTGCTTCTGTGAGTTCACTGCAGTGCCTCCGTGGCTCCTCAGCTCACAGTTTGGGAATTGCAGTGCTAGGGTTTCTTTTACCCTGTGTATCTGACTTGGGCTTGCTTCTCCTTTCATCCCAGGTCCTATTCCCCACATTTTCAGGGCTTAGCTAACAGTAATTCCTGGCGGCGTTCTTTGCTTATGGTTTTAATTTTTACATTGTTGATTCAGATTTATTCCTTCAGTATACTTTCATATTGGGTTTTTATATTAAGGCTCTTTGTTTAAACTATTGAAATAAATATTTAAATGGCTAGGATGTTTGGCCTCATCTTCAAAGGCCTGTGACTAGAATTACTGGGTTAATGACTGTGAGATTCTAGTTTCCACACGAGAAAAGTGATAAAATATCTTAAGCCACCTGATAATACTTAGTAGTGTAGGTTGTCCTTTGTCACCGAAGAGAAGAGGATACTGTGAATGGTGCAAACAACTTGCATAGTAAATAATAAATTACCTTTTCTATAATTTATAACTCTCTAGATGAGCTTTACGGTAGTTCTATCTGGTGGGAAAGTTTTTTTTTCACCTTGTTTAAGTGGAAGTTTTATTTTCAGACTGATTTAAATGACACTTCTGTGATATCAAGTTACAGGCTAAAAGGAATGAAAAATCTAAATAACTGAATAATCGATTCAAAACTAGATAATTCAGAAAATTTGGGAGAGAAGGTATTTCTGGTCAGGAAGAAGTTTCTGTGCATTATAAAAAAATGTGAGAAAAGAAAAACACTTTTATTCTGGGACAAATTATTTTATGATTTAGATAAAACTTAATATGCCATTTATCTGTACATTACATGCTAGACTATGGTGATCGCCATAAAGGGAAGGCTTTAATTTACATGAAATAAGGCTGCTTACCAAAAGGTTGGAGGTTCATGCTCACCCAGAGGCTCCTTGGAGGAAGGGCCTGGAGATCTACTTCCAAAAAATCCACCATTGAAAACGCTATGGAGCACAACTCTACTCAGACACACATGGGGTCGCCATGAGTCAAAGTCAACATGATGGCAGCTGGTTAACTGGTAAGGAGAATTCATGGGAGAATTTTTGTCCTGTGTCCTAAGAGGAATAATTCTTCAAATGTAAGGAGTGGTGTCTATGGAACTTCAGTTTTGCTTTCTAATTATCTCATATATTTCAGGCTGTTGACTGCCCTGTGTAAACTCATGAGCAAATGACCTATATGATTTTACGTCGGTAGGATATGAGGGAGAGGAGGAGGGATTCCTATCTCACACAGAAGAGTGAGTATCTGTGCAGAAGATAAATGAAGTTCAGCAGGGAAAATATAACTGGTGCTATTTATGTAACATCTTTACTATGTAGAGGTAGAATTGGACGTTTTTGCTCCTATAGTGTAAATCTTATGATTTGCGGTTTCCAATTTTCTTACTTGGGAAAGGAGATAAAAACAGGAGAACATCTCTCTGTTTTTTCCCTTTTGCTTGACACTTTCCTTAGAACCACCTGTAGATCAGGATATCAGAATCAGGAAATTGTCCCAGGAACAAGCTTTTTCAACTCCCCCCACCCTGTTCTCAGGGACCCTGACATTTAATCAGTGTCCCCAAGGAGGAAGACTTAAGGGGAAAAAGTACCTTGCCTGGTGTGTTAGTCTTCTATTGCTGTCATAATAACGACTACAGACTTAGTGGCTTAAATATATTTATTATCTTACAGTTCTGGAGGTCAAAAGTCTGACATGTGTCTTAAAGGACTAACTAAAACCAAGATGTCAGCAGGGCTGCATTCCTTTCTGGAGGCTCCAGGGGATATCTGTTTCCTTGCTGCTTTGGGTTGCTGGCAGTTAGATACACTTGCTTGGAAAGTGGAAGTGAAGTGGCCAGCACAGTTGAGGTCTTCTAGCAGAATTCCAGGGCTCGTTGTTAAGAAACTAGTGGCAGTGTTACCTTCTTGACTTGACTCCCTGTTATTAGCAACCAGGCCTGGCCTGGCAGTGATCCTCCATTTCCAGCCGGTGCTTGCATAGCATGCAGATCTATCTGTGAATATGACTATACAGTTGGACCCACCTAATCATAGGTGTCCTGGAGTGTGATAGTTAAGCTTGTGTGCAACTATTGATCTGGAAAGTGCATTCTTCTTCATCCCAATCAACGGGCAAAATCAGAAGCAGTTTGCATTTACATAGTAGAGACAAGGTTACATTTTTATTGTGTTCCACAGAATACCACACTGGCCCATTACATTGATGATATTATGTTAATTTGACCTGGTAAGCAGGAAATAGAAAATACATACACCAGAGGGTGTATGATAAACCCTGTGACAGCTCAGGACCCTGCCACTCCAGTGAAGTTTCAAGGGGCCCAGTGGTTTCAGGCATATTAGGAAATTCCTTCCAAAGAGAAAAACAAGCTGAATACCTTGCACCATCCACTATGAAGAAAGAGGCAGTGCTTGATGGGCCTCTTTGGATTCTTTGGATTTTGGAGACAACACCAACACATATCATATTTACCTGTGTAGGCTGTCATGCCACTTGAGCCTTATGACCTCAAAGATCCTGTGGCATTGAAAGTGTATGTGGCAGTAGAGATGCTGTATGGAGACTCTGGCAAACCCAGGGCAGACTCCTGTGGTTTTAGTGGAAGGCCAGGCTGTAAATATTCTTCATTTGTAAAGCAGTTCTTAGCTTGCTACTGGGCCTGGATAGAAACTGAACACCTGACCCTGGGACTCTAAGTGGCAATACAACTAAACCCCTCATCACAAACTAGCTAATATCTGATCATTGAACTATAAAACTCGGCATGCCAGTTTTATAAAATAGAAGTGCCAATTACAAGACCTGGCCCTAACCAGTCCAGAAGTCACCAAGAAACAGCCCATATAAATGGCTCATGGTACCTACTACCTACGATTACTGTCTTGCCCTCAACCCTCTGCTATGGCCTCATGGGGCCCTATAACCAGTTATTAGATGAATAAAACATGTCGGCTCTGTGACAGTGGCTACTTGGAGATATATATATATATATATAAACTTATTGAACTGTATACTTAAAATGGGAACATTTTGTTGTATATAAACTATACCTCAATAAAGTTAATTAAAAAAAAAGTATAGTGGTACAGCAATGTTCATTGCAGCATTATTCACAACAGACAAAAGGTGGAGACAACCTAGGTGTCCATCAACAGTTGAATGGATAAACAAAATGTGGTATATACATACAATGAAATATTATTCAGCCATAAGGAAAAATGAAATTCTGATACATTTCACAAAATGGATGAACCTTGAAAACATTATGCTGGGTGAAATAAGCCAGACACAAGAGGACAAACATTCTATGATCTCATGTATACGAAATATCTAGAATAGGCAAATGCATAGAGACAAAAGTTTATTAGTGGTCATACTTGGGAACCGTTATCAGGAGGAACCTAGAGAAGGACAGCATGCTTGGTAAAGTAGAAGGTCAGTGAAAAAGATGAAGACCCTCAACAAGATGGATTGACACAGTGGTTGCAACAATGGGCTCAAATATAGCAATGATTGTGAGGATGGCACAGGACCAGGCAGTGTTTTGTTCTGTTGTACACAGGGTCGCTATTAGTCGGAACCGACTCAATGGCACCTAACAATAAAAGCAGCAGCAGGGGTTGGGGGAAGAGGAAATGAGAGTTATTGCTGAAGGGGCACCGGGTTTCTGTTTGAGGTGATATAAAACTTTTTGAAATGGAGAGTGGTGATGGTAGCACAACATGGTGATTGTAATTAATGGCAATGAATTGTACACTTAAAAATGGTTAAAACGGCAAACTTCTTGTTACGTATACTTCACTAATAAAATAAAAAAATAAGTACAATCATTCCTTGGTATCCGTGGGGAATTGCTTACAGGACTCCCCCACGGATACCAAAATCTGCAGATGCTCAGGTCCCTTATGTAAAATGGCATAGTATTTGCATATAACATACACACATCGTCCTGTATGCTTTAAATCATCTCTAGATTACTTATAATACCTAATACAATGTAAATACTATGTAAATAGTTATTGTACTGTATTGTTTGGGGAATAATGACAAGAAAAAAAGGGTGCACACAACACAAGTAGTGAACAAATGAAACGATGCAAGGCGAACAGTGCTCAAACAAACGATCCTCGGTTGGTTGAATCCGAGGATGCGGAACCAGTGGATACAGAGGGCCAACTGTATAGTCATATTCACAGATAGATCTGCATGCTATGCAAGCACCGGCTGGAAATGGAAGATCACTGCACTATAAGGGATGGCCCTAAAAAACGGATAGTACAGAGAGTTCCCATATACTCTGCACCTAGATTCCTCTATTATTAACATCTTCCATTGGTATGGGACATTTGTTTCAATTAATGAACCAATATTGATGCATTACTAACTAAAGTCCATATTTTATTCATATTTCCTTAGTTTTTACCTAATGTCCTCTCTTCTGTTTCAGGATCCCATCCAGAATACTTTATTACATTTAGTTGTCGTGTCTGCTTATACTCTTCTTGTCTGTTTTTGATGATCTTGACAGTTTTGAAGTGTTCTGGTCAGGTATTTTGTAGAATATCCCTCTGCTGGGATTTGTCTGATGTTTTTCTCACGATTAGAATGGGGCAATGTGTTTTTAGGAGGAAGACCACAGAGGAAAAATGTCATTTTCATCACATCATATCAGGCTGCATACTAAAAACATGACATCACTGTTGATGTTGATCTTCATTACCTGACTGAGATAGTATTTGTACACTTACATTTTCTCCTCCGCCTCTTCACACTGTACTCTTTGGAAGGATGCCAGTATGCACAGGCCACATTTAAGGAGAGGAGAGTTATGCTCCACCTCCTTGACGGTGGAGTATCTACATAAATTATTTGCATAAGAGCTTTGCTTCTTCTCTCTCATTTAAGCATCTATTCAATGATTTATTTATATCAGTATGGACTCATAGGTATATCTTTTTATACTTTGGGTTATAATCCAATGCTGCTTTATTTTTTTGCTCAAATTGTTCCAGCTTTGGCCATTGGGAGCTCCTTCAGTTGACTCCTGTGTCCCTTTGACATACCCTGTCTTTTTTTTAAAAAAATAAGCACTTCCTTACTTTCTGCACTATAATATGCTCCAGGCTCATCTTGTACATTTCCTGCCCCAGTCCTAGACTCAGCCATTTCTCCAAGGAGCCTTGGTTCCTTTTATTGGAGAATGGTATTAGAAACTGAGATTGGGGTGCTAGGTGTGTTTATTATTGCTAGTGTGTCATCACCTCTAGGCCCTTTCAGTGGCAGAACAAGGAAGTACATGTGAATATAATAACCTGTGTATATCAACCCATTTTTTAGCGCACAATTTGTTCATAGAACTATGCCGGGTACCATGGGGAACGCAAACAGTATAAAAGCCAGTTTTTGAGTTCAAGGGGTTACCGATACTCTTGATGAGGCAAGGCATGAGCACATGGAAAAGTTAAAGAGTAGAAGACCACATAATAAAAAAATGTTGCAGAACAGTATATGATAAAGTGTTAGATGAATAATACAGGCAGTAGACTTTTCTTATAGATCTTATTTCCTACTCTTTAATTACCTCATCTAGTTCTCCAAAGAACACATCAGTAGTTCTCAGAGTGTGGTCCCTGGACCAGCAGTACCAACGTTACTTGGGAACTTGTTAGAAATGCAAATTCTATGGCCTCACTCCAGACCTACTGAATCTTAAACTCTGGGATAGGGCCCAGGCCCTGAGCTCATGAGGAACCTGTACTTAGACCAGGAGGAAGTTGTTCAAACAGAACAAGGGGATACTGTGTGGTTTAAAGTCAGGAAAGTTGTGCATCAGGGTTGTAGCCTTTCACCATACTTATTCAATCTGTATGCTGAGCAAATGATCCAAGAAGCTGGACTATATGGAGAAGAATATGGCATCAGGATTGGAGGAAGACTCATTAACAACTTGCGATATGCAGATGACACAACATTGCTTGCTGAAAGTGAAGAGGGCTTGAAGCACTTACTGATGCAGATCAAAGACTACAGCCTTCAGTATGAATTACATCTCAACATGAAGAAAACAAAACTCCTCACAACTGGACCAACAAGCAACATCATGATAAACGGAGAAAAGATTGAAGTTGTCAAGGATTTCATTTTATTTGGATCCACAATCAATGACCATGGAAGCAACAGTGAAGAAATCAAACGATGCATTGGGCAAATCTGTTACAAAAGATCTCTTTAAAGTGTTAAAAAGCAAAGACGACACCTTGAAGACCAAGGTGCATCTGACCCAAGCCATAGTATTCTCAATTGCCTCATATGCATGTGAAAGCTGAACAATGAATAAGGAAAATGGAAGAAGAATTGATGCCTTTGAATTATAGTGTTGGCAAAGAATATTGAATATGCCATGGACTGCCAGAAGAATGAACAAATCTGTCTTGGAAGAAGTACAGCCAGAATGCTCATTAGAAGCAAGGATGGCGAGACTTCGTATCATACACTTGGGCGTGTTATCAGGAGGGACCAGTCCCTGGAGAAGGACATCATGCTTGGTAAAGTAGAGGGTCAGCGAAAAAGAGGAGGAGTCTTAATGAGATTGATTGACACAGTGGCTGCAACAATGGGCTCAAACATAGCAATGATTGTGAGGATGGCGCAGGACTGGGCAATGTTTCATTCTGTTGTACGTAGGGTCGCTGTGAGTCAGAATCAACTGGATGGCACCTAACAACAACTAGGCATTTATGTTCTAACAGGCCGTCCAGGTGATTCTGATGCAGGCTAACATTTGAGAACCACTGATCTACCAGTTGCTGTTGAGTTGATTCTGACTCTTGGCGATCCCATGTGTGTCAGAGTAGAACTGTGTTCCATAGAGTTTTCAATAGCTGATTTTTTTTTTTTTTTTGAGGGGGGAAGTAGATACCAGGCCTTTCTTTTGAGGTACCTCTAGGTGGACTCAAACTTCCAATCTTTCAGTTAGTAGCCCCATATATTAATTGTTTGCACCACCCAAGACTCCAGCCACTGCTCTAGGGCATGGTTGATTGCATAATTAAAACTTACAGCAGATAATGTATCTGGAGAAAAATAGAATTTAAAAAGAACTCCTACTTTAGAGGTCTGTAGTTAAGGCTCTGTCTGGGGGTTAATGCTGCAACTGGCCACTTTTGCAGCTGTTCTATCCTTTTGTTAATTACCAGATCAAATACTGATGACCAACTCCTTTGATTCCCCAAGCTTTTGATTTTTTTTTTTTTAGTGGAGGAAGGTAAGTGTTCTGTTTTAACTGTGTTAACTATAGCTTTTGTACATTTGTTGAGTTTTGTCACTGATTTTTTTAAACAACATCATTCCAAAGGGTCTATTTTGGTGTGCTGGTGGTACCCTCTATTAAATAGGATATATATTTAAATACTATGACAGAATACCAAAATGAAAGTGCCTTAAACAAGATAAAAATGTATTTATCACTTACGTAATAGTTTAGGCATAAGCAGTTCAGAGATGTATGGTGATTCCAAGATGTCAAGAGCTGAGGCCCTTCTGATTTCTCTACTCTCTCTAGAATGTTACCCTTCTTCCACATAGTTCAAAATAGCTCATCATCAAGTCTTCATTGCATTTAGCAGAAAATGGAAGAAGAAGCATGAACCAGAAGTTGCATGCCTCATTTCTGCTCACTTCCTATTGGCCAGAAATTAATAACATGACCACATGTATCTGCAAAGGGTTGGGGGGGTGGCTGATAACTGTACTCTTTCTTCTGAGTGGTCATGTGTCCAGGGAAAAATGGGGGTTTCTATTATCATAAAGGAAAGGAAGAACAGATCTTGGGGAACAATTTTTAGTCTCTGCTACACATCACTTTTAACTTTCCAGAGCTTCTGTGGCTTTATTTTGTAAATTTCTGCCATCATTTCAATGGGAGTTAGAGAGAACAGATGAATACTTATGTTCAGTTTTGTGTCTTGAACCTGTGATCTGTTTTCCTACTGCTGCATTTCTTTCTTATTAGCTGCTCTTCTTTCTTCCATGTTTACCTGGGGAGCTCCCATTTCTTTTGGTGTTTTCATTACCACTGCTTGCTATTGGTTAGACTGAAGCTGAGCCATACCATCTGTTATGGATTGAATGGTGTCTCCCCAAAATGTGTGTTGGAATCCTAACCTCTATATCTGTGGATGTAATCAAATGTACTGTACTCTAATTACCTTACATTGAATGTAATGTAATCATTTTTCACAATGTAATCTAATGTGATGTAATCATCTTCTGTAATGAAATCTAATGTGATATAATCAATCAATCAGTTGTAGGATGGATCCTAAACCTAATCACTTATGAGTTATTAAAAGACCAGAATAGACAAAGACACACACACACACACACACACACACACATCCAGACAACATGTGAGGATCATCTACAAGCAAAGGAATGGAACACCAGGATCACTGGCAGACACCAGAACTAGGAGAGAGGCTCACAGAAGGCATCAACATTACTGAGACCCTGATCTGGACTTCTAGCCCCCAGAACTGTGAAAAAATAAACTTCTGTTCTTTCAAACCACCCACTTGTATTTCTGTTATAGGACTAGGAAACTATGCCACTATCTAACTTCAGGTACAAACTTCTCCTTGTCTACAGTGGGCATTTGACATTTTATTGACTATCCATCATCTAAAAACCCTTCCTGTTTTAGGGGTATCCACAAAATTTAAGAATGCAGGACCGCACCTCTCATTATGGGAGCCAAAGGGAGTAAAATAATCCATCTACCCTCCCACTCCCACCCCCAGAATTGGAGTGGAGGCAT
The DNA here is from genome assembly GCF_000243295.1 of Trichechus manatus latirostris. Taxonomy (NCBI): domain Eukaryota; kingdom Metazoa; phylum Chordata; class Mammalia; order Sirenia; family Trichechidae; genus Trichechus; species Trichechus manatus. The sequence goes on from NW_004443995.1 coordinate 10,245,580, forward strand.
TTGTCCTATGCTCATCCAGCCAAGCAGAGGTAATTCCCTGGGACTTTGAACCTTGAATGAGCACCACAAAGATACACGGGCAGTCAGAGGTGGTTCACTTGGTGGAGTGATGAGCCCAGTGGTACAGCAGCAACTGTCCAGTGATTACAGACCTGAGAAGGCTGTTCCTGTGGTACCACCTTAGCTGCATAGACTTTTTTCGTTTTTGCCCATTTTCTGGATCCTATTTCTCCAAACTTCCTGTTGACTGAGTGAAATGTGACTAGGGTTGAGTTAGCCAAAAACCTAATGTAAAGCATGATCCAGGAGGTTGCTGACTTACAACATAATTGAATTATAGCCTTGCCTGTGTCCAGCTGCCATATGCTGAGATGGTAGGGCACCAGATAAAAAAATCAGGAGCATGAGTCAAATTGAAAGTAATAATTAAGCCCTTATTCACTTGCTGCAATAATGTAAGTAAAAGGCAAGAAGGAAAGAAGTGCTTGCTCGCCACCCCCCTCCCCCGCCATGACGTGCCAGGTGAGGGTCAATCAGGTGATATGCAGCATAGGTAGGGAGTTCTCATGGCCAAGGCATTCCGGACAAAAGGCTTCTACCATTTTATGGAGCTGGGGAGAGGGAGAGGGGTAGGGCTAGGAGTGGAAAAGTACTGAGTCAGTGTGGAGCAGAGTGCTTTAGTCAAGGCCTCCCTCTCATAAGAAGGTCTCCCTGGAGGTGCCTGGGAAGTGTCTTAGCTGGTCATCTCCGTCTCCCCCACCCCATAAAGAAGTCTCCAAATGAAGGCACCTGCGCTAGGAATGCACCTATGTGTATGAGCATAGTCTGCTGGGGAGGACCTGAGTCCTCGACTGCAACTCCCTTCAGAGACTGGAATGCACTGACTATGCACCAAGTCTGGTTGGGGAGGGCACCTTTCCCACATGAGTCTGACAGGCAAAGCCTTGTAATTGCCTATGGTTGGGCTTGAAAGATCACACAGAATTTTGACCTGGAGTCGGACTCCTTGACCTGGTTTCTTATGCATAAGTTAGGGCGTTGTTTACGAAAAAGTCACACCACAGAACCTGGAATGGGTATACATGAAAGGATTTGAAATGCTTGGCAGTGCTATGAACCCACAGTCCTCTTGCAAACCCAACCAGCACATCCTCCCTGATGGAATCACCTTAGAAGAGGAAGCCAATCCTCACACCTTGCTTTTGTCCTACCCCTTATTGAACTCCAAACCTGCAACTGAAGTCAGATCCAACATGACCTGGAGGGATAAATAGAAAAATCAAATGCAGAAGGAGAAGAAAGCTTAAATACCAAAAGAATTAAAGTAGTTTGTTAATTTTTATAATCAAACATGGAGATTAGTGTGGGAATGTCTTCTGAGGGTGACCAGTAGGGAAAGATCATAATGTTAGATTTGACCGACTTACCAGTATGGGTGTGCTTATCAGAGTTTTAGTCTGCTAACTGGAGCAGCTGGAATGATTCTAGACCACTAAAACCTGGATTCAACAGGTCCACACTAAATGAAGTCAAGATGCCAAAATTTCCTTGGCATAATGTGGAGGAAAAAATGTAAAGACTTTGGAAATCAGGGTGCTAGAGTGAATTTTTCATGGGCAGTCCACCCAATCACCCACCCTCTAACTTTGGTTCCCCTAGAAGGCCCAGAAGACACTCTCTTCATTAAAGTCTAGAGAAAATACATTGCTAAAAGAAATGGTACCATCTTTGGAACATGCTTCGGTAAGATAACTTTAGTGGCTATTTGTAATTGTGGCTGTTACTGAGGAATAGTGCAGTTGATGTAGGTTCCCTTTGCCCTCAACTGTTAAACTAAAGATTGGCAGTTCAAACCCACCCAGTGGTACTGCAGAAGATAAGGCCTGGTGTTCTGCTTCCGTTAAGATTACAGACAAGAAAATCCTATGGAGCAGTTCTACTCTGTAACGTGAAGTCGCCATAAGTCAGAATCGATTTGACAGCAACAACAAACAGCAACAATTTCCATAAGGATGAGAGGAACAAGACATGGTAGAAGCCAAGCAGCAATACTTAATGGCCAGAGGAAAAGTGGTTGCAGTTAGTATAAAAGGCAGCAGGTCTGATAGAATGGCCTGACTTCAGAGTGGTGGCTAACTGAGCTTGTAGTCCTTTCAAAAAATCAAACCCATTGCTGTCAAGTTGATTTCAACTCATAGTGACCCTATAGGACAGAGTACAACTGCCCCACAGTGTTCGCAAGACTATAATCTTTACGAAAGCAAACTGCCACATCTTTCTCATGCAGAGTGGCTGGTGGGTTCGAACCTCTGACCTTTCAGTTAGCAGCCGGGCGCTTAACCACTGCAACTGTTAAAAACAATGAAGGGTCTGCAATTTTACTCTCTTTGCAAGCTACCAGGTTAGCCTGCCACAGTTTCATGGATGCTGGAGAAGACATGAGAGACCTGGATCAGAGACAAAGGACTTTTTTTACCTACAGTACAGCAGGCACTATAAGCTTCACATTTGCATTGGCTCCCCTTACCTCCCAAGTCCCCTGGGATGATTTGGAGAGGCACAGGTGGATGCTGTGGATGCTGTGTATGCACTGGGTTTGCATCACAGTTTAGAGACCTTAATCTTTTATAATGGGCTGCAAGCAAACCTGGAGCATGGGTGGATTAACCAGTAAGCAAGGTACACATAGGTTTATAGCAAGCAAGGTACGCATGGACTTAATTGTGCTTAACTACTCTAATATGCAGTGCACGACTTTACAGGTTTCGCCACATCTTTGATGTGGTGAAAACAGGTGAAATCGTGCACTACAGATTAGTAAGTAAGCATATGTAAGCCTGTGTGTACCTTGCTTATTGGGTATTGTGTCCCTGCCCTGGAGAGAGGCCTTAACTTTATTATCTTGGTCAGGAAACAAATCTGCCCTCTGCCCTAAAGGGACACATTATTTCTATCTTCAAGGATGTTTGCTATACAAATATTCTTTAAAAGGTGGCCCAGAACAAAACCTGATAGAAAGCATGCAGCTTTGCCATGGAGAATTGTCACACACCCAGTAGGGACTAAAATTCTAACTGTTGTCTTGGTGAAGAACAGAATATGCCGTGGACTGCCAAAAGAATGAACAGATCAGTCTTAGAAGAAATACAACCAGAATGTTCCTTAGAAATGAGGATAGCAAGACTACAACTCATTTACTTTGAATTCATCATCAGGAAAGGCCAATAGGTAGAAAAGCATATCATGTTTAGTAAAATAGAAGATGAGCAAAAATGAGGGAAACCCTCAATGAGATGGATTGACACAGTAGCTGCAACAATGGACTCAAACGTACCAACAACCATGAAGATGGCACAGGACCAGGCAACATTTTGTTTTGCTATACACAAGGTTGCTATGAATTGTAGCTGACTCAAAGACAACTAACAACAGCAGCAAGGACTAGACTAGATAACCATATCTATTTGGTATATATTATCAAAAAATTACACATTTGGTGAATAGAGAACTTGTAACCAGAAAGATCAATCCAGTTGCCACTAAGTTTTGACTCATGGCAACCCCATGTGTGCAAAGTAGAACAATTCTCCTTAGGGTTTTTGAGGCTGTGACTTTTTGGAAACAGATACCCAGGCTTTTCTTAAAAAGTGCCTCAGGGTGGATTCAAAACCACCAACCTTTGGTTAGTAGTCAAGCACTACCCAGGGACTCTAAGACAGCCAGTAGAGCCACTTTAATAAAAGCAAGGCCCTATATCCTTGAGGAAGGACTCTGTGATAATACTGGAGATACATTTCATGAATCTTCCTCTTAGCTTTCCCCCAAAGCATCTGCCTCGATTCAGGTTTATCAGGGAAACAAAGCACAGGGTGAAGGGTAGTAGTCACACTTTGTGTTATTATTAAACTATTGCTTTGATTTAGCACTAATTGCCAAACAATTCGAAATAATGATTTATTAAGATTATTGACCCTGTGATTCACTGAAAGTTCCAGCTGAAAGCATGTGGTAAATCAAACTAAGTGATTTGAGGAGAGTTTAATAGAGGGACTACTTGTAAAGGTTTGGACAAGAGTATGGAAACCACATGAGATAGTGCAGTAGTGTGGCAAGGAGGAGGAAGCAGTTACTAGAACATGGAGACAGAGAGGCTCTGTGGAATGGGCCACTCTTGACTTTCTGTGGAGGGATAACCCCACAAGGGACAGCTGGAACAGTTAATACTTGGCCTTACTCTCCTCCCTTCCTCTGATCTTGTATCTATGCCCCCTGTTGGTCAAACTCAACTGGAAGCCAGAGGACAAGGAGTCCTGCCGATGTAGTCCAAACAGTTCAGCCTCCCAGGGCACAGAGTAAGGTACAGCAGGGTAGAAGATGGATTTAGGGTGACAAATGGAAGAAATCCAGCACAGCATAGTGAAACAGAAAGCATTAAAAATAATACTTTAGCTTAAAATATTCTGACTCCCCAGTGCTTTGATTACTGGCTAACTTTTCTTGCTATGAGATGGAATGAATTGGAAATTAGATTTTTGGGACATAAATGTGCCTAAATTTATATGATAAACAGTATTGTTTATTCTTATTCTGCACCTATATAAATATTAATGATTTACATTTTACTTGCTAGTGTCCTTCTGAAATTGGCTGATACCACACCCTCATCACTCTTATTTGGCAGGTAGAGAATATGATCCATTTTGATTTTTCAATATGCCCTCATTTTTATGTGACCACTGAAGTGGCTTGCTGCAGATTTGACCCAATTATTTCAGCCATCTTCGTGTATGATTCTCATCACTATGGGTAGGATAAACTGAGTGGCCATCTACAGTGATTACTAAGAAGCTTGCAATGATAGGATCAGTGGTGCCATGAGCTGGTCATCCTGCACAAAAACATTCTTCTCAAGGATGAGCAAAAAGAAAAAAAACAAAACAAAAACAAAAACAAACAAACCTCGGTGGAAGGGTAGCTGCTGACCTGTTCAAATATTTTTCCATTCAAATTTTTAGCTACACTGTCAGTAGCATTTTTAAAAGCTAATACTGTAGGACAGGTGTCTTGAAATAAGTGCCCTGCATCTTTGGAAAGAGCAAATGGGTGACAACGTTCAGATCTGAAGTTTACAGCCACACTGAGCTGACCATATTGGTTATCCTCAGGCAACCCAAAGCTGCTTGACATGTAGTTTCTGAAAGACGTGAAGCAAGGCAGAGTGAGAGCAAATTTGGAAACTGAAGACTAGTAAAATTTTATGCAAAAATATATAACACTAAAATGAAGCTTGGAGGTCCCAGCTTTCTTCCAGTTATAGTTAATCCCTAAAATTTCTAATAATGAGCTGTTATTGTATGTTTTATTAGCTATACCATTGTCTTCTTCTTTTTGGTCTTAAAGATTTTCAAATTTAAGAGGGGGCTGTAGTTTTCTTAATCAGATTATTTTAAATTAGAATTATATATATATTTGAAAACCCTCGTGGCGTGGTGGTTAAGTGCTACAGCTGCTAACCAAAACGTTGGCAGTTCGAATCCACCAGGCACTCCTTGGAAACTCTATGGGGGCAGTTCTACTCTGTCCTATAGTGTTGCTATGTGTCGGAATCGACTCATCGGCACTGGGTTTGGTTTTTTGGTTTATATATATATTTTGTATTGTGTATACAGTTATAAATTCTTACATCTAGCAGGATTTTCTTTTTCTTTTCTTTTTTTCCACCAAATATGGTATGTAAATTCTAGCGAGACACTTTCTTTGCTATGGAAGCCTATTGATATGAACTCATATTTCTATCTATAACGAGCCACTGGTGAGGTTGCAGTGCATCAAACCAGTTTACTGCTGATTTAAATAACAAGATTTCTTTAGTCTTAACTGGCAAATCTTTCTTCAAGAAAAGTTTGGAATCTTACAACTTATCTCTCAGTTGCTGTGATGGTTAAGATTGTGTGTCAACTTGGCTGGGCCATGATTCTCAGTGTTTTAATGTGATCACTCCCATGATTGAATATACTGTGAGTAGCCAGTCAGATGAAAGGGAGTCTCCTTGGGGGTGTGGCCCGCATCTGAATATAAGCAGATGTTCTGGCTTTTCGCTCACTCTGGATCCTGCGGCTGCCTCCTGTCATCTCATCTCCGGTTCCTGGGACTTGAGCTGTCAGATTATCTGCCGAACTTGGGATCGTCGATCTTCACAGCCTGTGAGCAGAGCCCTGCTCTCTGACCTGCTCATCTTGGGTTCACCAGCCCCTGCAGCTACATGAATCAGGAGAAACATTGTGGTCTTGCCTGCCGATCTTGGAATTTGTCAATCTTCACAGCCTGTGATGGCAGCCCTGCTCTCTGACCTGGCGATCTTGGCCTCGCCAGCTTCTGCGGCTGCATGACTTGGGAGAGGCCTCTACCCTGATCCATGGACTTGGGATGTTCTAGCCTCTACAATCACGTGAGCTGTTTTCTTGATATAAATCTTTCTCTCTATATATATTTATATATTTATATGCTTTACTGATTTTGCTTCTCTAGAGAACCCAGCCTAAGACATTTGGTACCGAGGGTGGTTCTAGAGAAACAAAATTGTAAGGATGAGTTTTCTAAATTGGTTCTCAAGTCTGGTTAGTCTTAAAAATGTTGATGACTCTGCTTCCAGCAGTAAAGAGGCCACTGCTAGTCCATGGAGTGAGGTGGCAATACAAATATGCAAAATGTCACCACCAGTAGATCAGGTATTGGTGAAAGGTGAGGCTCAGAGTGAACACATGTGTGATATCTTTCTATAGCTTTGTCAGAATGAGAAGTATAAGGAAGCTGGCTGGTTTGTCCTACTTTCGCTAGACAAATTGGTGAAAGAAAGAGGTGCGCTCAGGGCTTCAGAGTCAAAGCTCAAGTGCTGCATACATGACCTCAAGACTTCCACTTGTGCTTTGAAAGAAAGCCTTCTTTCTTGTAGTAACAAAGCTGAAATTGCCGAAAACCAAACCCAGAGTCTTATTGTCAGAGTGGCTGAATTACAATGCTGGCTCAACTGCCAACCTCGAGAAGTATCTCAAGTTAAAGTAAGGGCATTGATTGGGAAGAAATGGGATTCTGAAATTTGGGATGGGGACATATGGGCAGATAATCAGGAAGCTGGGGACACTGAGCCCGTAAATTCCGTTGAATCACTCCTGCCAGCAGAACCAGTCCCATCTGAAGAGATTGCTTCATGTTTGTCTGCTAAACCACCCTGCCCAGAAAAACCATTAGCCCCTCCACCCCCATCTAATGAGAGCCCTAGCTCAGCTGCCTCTAAAGAGCCCTTGCCTGAGTCATTGCCTGGGGCATCGCCTGAGGCAGATGCTTTACAAGACAATGCTGAATGTTCTCAAAATAATTCTGCACTACCGATTCTGGCTTCTAGACCTATAACTAGGCTTAAGTCCCAGCGAGCCCCAAAAGGTGAAGTACAAAGTGTGACCCAGGAGGAGGTATGCTATACTCCAAAAGAGCTACTTGACTTTCCTAATATGTACAAACAGAAACCTGGAGAATATGTGTGGGAATGGCTATTAAGGGTGTGGGATAATGGTGCGAGGAACATAAAGATGGAGCAGTCTGAGTTTATTGATATAGATCCACTAAGCATAGATTCTTCATTTAATGTTTCAGCTAAAGAAGTTAGGAAAGGATCTAATAGTTTGGTTGGGTTGCTGAAGCATGGATTATGAGGTGGCCTACACTAAATCAAGTTGAAGTACCAGTCATGCTTTGGTATACTGTACAAGAAGGTATCCAAAGGCTTAGGGAAATTGACATGCTAGAGTGGATTTGTCAAGTTAGACCCACAGACTCACACATGGAGTGCCCAGAGGACACACCTTTTACCACAACTGTGAGGAACAAATTTGTGAAGGGAGCTCCAGTATCCTTGAAAACTGCTGTGATTGCTATTTTATGTAAGTCAGATTTGACACTGGGAACTCCCCTAACTGAATTAAGACACCTAACTACAATGGGGCTGATTGAACCCCATGGTAGTAAGGGCCAAGTGGCTGCACTCAATTGATAAAGGCAAGGTGCACATGGTTACAGTAATGGACAGAGGAGTCAAAGCAGTAATCAGAATAGTCTGACTCGTATGGACTTATGGCGTTGGCTACTTAGTCATGGTGTCCCTAGGAGTGAAATAGATAGGAAATCTACTAAATATTTACTTGATCTATACAAACGGATGAATTCTAGATCAGGTGAACAGCAGTCTAACTCAAATCGCCAGAATAGAGAGTCACAATCCCTCAATCAGTTCCCAGATTTGAGTGAGTTTAAAGACCCACAACCCGTTGAATGAAGGGGAGGCTGGGTCCCCTTGAGGAAGGACTCCAATACACTGCCAAAAACTTATACTGTTAATCTTTCTCCCAGCCTTCCCCAAAGGGATCTGTGGCCTTTTACGAGAGTGGCTGTTCACTGGGGAAAAGGAAATAATCAGACTTTTCGGGGAATACTGGATACTGGCTCTGAACTGACACTAATTCCAGGAGACTCAAAACGTCACTGTGGCCCACCAGTTAGAGTGGGGGCATATGGAGGTCAGGTTATTAATGGAGTCTTGGCTCATGTCCATCTCACAGTAGGTCCAGTGTGTCCCCGAACCCATCCTGTAGTGATTTTCCCAGTTCCAGAGTGCATAACTGGAATAGATATACTCAGCAACTGGCAAAACCCCCACATTGGATCCCTGACATATAGCATAAAGGGCTATTATGGTAGGAAAAGCCAAGTGGAAGTCATTAGGACTGCCCCTACCTAGGAAAATAGTAAACCAAAAACAATACCACATTCCTGGAAGGATTGCAGAGATTACTGCCACCATCAAGGACTTGAAGGATGCAGGGGTGGTGTTTCCCACAACATCCCCATTCACCTTGCCTGTTTGGCCTGTGCAAAAAACAGATGGATCTTGGAGAATGACAGTAGATTATTGAAAACTTAACCAGGT
>NW_004443995.1:10254659-10261369 GCF_000243295.1 Trichechus manatus latirostris
AAGGCCAGCAATACACCTTCCCTTGCCTACCTCAGAGCTACATCAACTCTCCAGCCCTTTGTCATAATTTAGTCCACAGGGACGTTGATCGCCTTTCCCTTCCACAAGACAACACGCCGGTCCATTACACTGATGACATTATGCTGATTGGACCTAGTAAGGAAGAAGTGTCAATGACTCTGAACTTATTGGTAAAACACTTGCCTGCTAGATGGTGGGAGATTAATTCCACAAAAATTCAGGCACCTTCCACTTCAGTGAAATTTCTAGGGGTCCAGTGTTGTGGGGCATGTCGAGACATTCCTTCTAAAGTGAAGGATAAGTTATTGCATCTTGCTGCTCCCACAACTAAAAAGGAGGCACAACGCCTAGTGGACCTCTTTGGATTTTGGAGGCAACATATTCCTCATTTGCGTGTGCTACTCCGACCTATTTATCAAGTGACTCAAAAAGCTGCTAGTTTTGAGTGGGGACAAGAACAACAGAAGGCTCTGCAACAGGTTCAGGCTGCTGCGCAAACTGCTCTGCCACTTGGACCATATGATCCAGCTATTCCAATGGTTCTTGAAGTGTCAGTGTCAGATAGAGGTACTGTTTGGAGTCTTTGGCAGGGCCCTATTGGTGAATCACAGCACAAACCCTTAGGATTTTGGAGCAAAGCTCTGCCATCCTCTGCAGATAACTACTCTCCTTTTAAGAAACAACTTTTGGCTTGTTACTGGGTCTTAGTAGAGACTGAACACTTAACCATGGGACACCAAGTCACCATGTGGCCTGAACTGCCCATCATGAACCAGGTGTTGTCTGACCCACAGAGTCATAAAGTAGGACGTGCACAGCAGCACTCCATCAGTAAATGGAAGTGGTATATTCAAGATCGGGCCCAAGCAGGACCTGAAGGCACAAGTAAGTTGCATGAGGAAATGGCCCAAATGCCCATGATCTCCACTCCTGTCACATTACCTTCCATCTCCCAGTCTGCACCTATGGCCTCATGGGGAGTTCCTTATGATCAGTTGATTGAAGAAGAGGAAACTCATGCCTGGTTTACGGATGGTTCTGCACGATATGCAGGCGCCACTCGAAAGTGGACTGCAGAAGCACTACAGCCCTTTCTGGGACCTCCCTGAAGGACAGTGGTGAAAGGAAATCCTCTCAATGGGCAGAACTTCGAGAAGTGCACCTGATTGTTCACTTTGCTTGGAAGGAGAAATGGCCAGATGTGCGATTATATACTGATTCATGGGCTGTGGCCAATGGTTTGGCCGGATGGTCAGGGACTTGGAAGGAACATGATTGGAAAATTGGAGACAAGGATTTATGCGGAAGAGGTATATGGATAGACCTTTCTGAATGGGCCAAAGAAGTGAAGATATTTGTGTCTCATGTGAATGCTTACCAAAGGGTGACCTCAGCAGAGGATGATTTTAACAATCAAGTGGATAGGATGACACGTTCTGTGGAAACCAGTCATCCTCTTTCCCCAGCTACTCCCGTCATTGCTCAATGGGCTCATGAACAAAATGGCCATGGTGGCAGGGATGGAGGTTATGCATGGGTCCAGCAGCATGGACTTCCACTCACCAAGGCTGACTTGGCTACAGCCCCTGAGTGCCCAATCTGCCAGCAGCAGAGACCAACACTGAGTCCCTGATATGGCACCATCCCTCGAGGTGATTAGCCAGCAACCTGGTGGCAAGTTGATTATATTGGACCACTTCCATCATGGAAAGGGCAGCATTTTGTCCTTACTGGAATAGACGCTTACTCTGGATATGGATTTACCTTCCCTGTACGCAATGCTTCTGCCAAAACTACCATCTGTGAACTTACAGAATGCCTTATCCACTGTCATGGTATCCCACAAGGCATTGCCTCAGATCAAGGGACTCACTTCACAGCAAATGAAGTGCGGCAGTGGGCCTATGCTCATGGAATTCACTGGTCTTACCATGTTCCCCATCATCCTGAAGCAGCTGGCTCAATAGAATGATGGAATGGCCTTCTAAAGACACAATTGCAGTGCCAGCTAGGTGGCAATACCCTGCAGGGTTAGGACAATGTTCTCCAGGAGGCTGTATATGCTCTAAACCAGCATCCAATATACGGTGCTGTTTCTCCCATAGCCAGGATTCATGGGTCCAGGAATCAAGGGGTGAAAATGGGAGCGGCACCACTCACTATTACCGCTAGTGACCCACTGGCAAGATTTTTGCTTCCTGTCCCCTCGACCTGATGCTCTGAAGGCCTAGATGTCTTTGTTCCAAAGGAAGGAATGCTCCCACCTGGAAGCACATCACTGATTCCATTGAACTGGAAGTTAAGAATGCCCCCTGGCCACTTTGGGCTCCGTATGTCTCTGGATCAACAGGCAAAGAAAGGAGTTACCATACTGGCTGGTGTGATTGATCCTGATTACCAAGAGGAAATCGGATTGATATTACATAATGGAGGTAAAGAAGAGTATGTCTGGAATGCAGGAGATTCCTTAGGGCGTCTCTTAGTACTACCATGCTCTATGATTAAAGTCAATGGAAAACTACAGCAACCTAATTCTGACGTGGCTACTAATGACACAGACCCTTCAGGAATGAAGCTTTGGGTCACCCCACCAGGCAAAGAACCATGACCAGCCGAGGTGCTTGCTGAGGGCAAAGGGAATACAGAATGGGTGGTAGAAGAAGGTAGTTCTAAATACCAGTTACAGCCACGTAACCAGTTGCAGAAATGGGGACTGTAATTGTTATGAGTATTTCTGCTTTGTCTGTGTGCATCAAATATTTTTGTTTCCTTCACTTATAGAGTACAAGATATAAACTGGGCTAGTGTGTTTTTGATTGTACGCATGTTAGTTGTATCATGTTAGGCGCAAGTATAACTTTCTAATTGTCTTTACTCAGAGATTACGTATGGTTTAAGGAGACGTGTACATGTGTCAAGTTGACAAGGGGTGGACTGTGATGGTTAAGATTGTGTGTCAACTTGGCAGGGCCATGATTATCAGTGTTTTAATGTGATCACTCCCATGATTGAATATACCGTGAGTAGCCAATCAGATGAAAAGGAGTCTCCTTGGAGGTGTGGCCTGCATCTGAATATAAGCAGATGTTCTGGCTTTTTGCTTACTCTGGATCCTGCGGCTCCCTCCTGTTGTCTCATCTCCAGTTCCTGAGACTTGAACTGTCAGCTTATCTGCCGAACTCGGGATTTGTTGATCTTCACAGCCTGTGAGCGGGAGCCCTGCTTCCCGACCTGCCGATCTTGGGCTCGCCGGCTTCTGCAGCTGCATGACTTGCGAGAGGCCTCTACCCTGATCCACAGATTTGGGACGTTCTAGCCTCTACAATCATGTGAGCTGTTTCCTTGATATAAATCTCTCTCTCTATATATATTTATATGCTTTACTGATTTTGCTTCTCTAGAGAACCCAGCCTATGACAGTTGCTATTTTCATCACTTTTTCCTTTTCCTTTTGTTCAACAGGAACCCCCTACTCTTGCTTCTCAAGCGATTTCCCTCCAGTATCCCGAATGGCAGAGAAGAGTCAATGAGCGCTTCCCAGGGGTCTGAGGTATTGCCTGAAGATGCTACAAGGGAGAAATTTCTCCCAAATTTAATATTTTACTTGAAGAATTTATTGGAACTTTGCAATTTACTCCTATGTGTGTATGTATATTTATACCTATGTCTATATTAGTATCTATATGTTGTTGTTAGGTGTTGTCTAGTTGATTCCGACTCATAGTGACCCCATCAGACAGAGTGAAATTGCCCCACAGGATTTTCTAGGCTATACTCTTAATGGGAGCAGATCGCCAGATCTTTCTCCTTCGGAGTCGCTGGGCAGGTTCAAACTGCCAACCTTTCGATGAGCAGCTGAGCACTTAACTGTTGTGTCACCAGGGTTCCTTCACTAATTACACACACACATATATATACATACATAAACATATAACTGTTTTTTAAAATTTTTTTTTAAAAAGTTTTAATCTACTTACCAGTGTCTGGTAAAATTGTCGTATTTGTCTTATGGCTCTGAACATCCACCAAGACATTGCCACTTGTTTTATGGACCAAATTTGAGATATATTATGTATGCCAATTTCCTGAATGTCTTTCAGTCACCCATAAGTATTTACTGAGTACCTACTAAGCACTTGGATGCCATGGGAACTAGACATACCTACTCCTGCCTCTGCACCTTTGCCTATGCCAGGCCCTTGCTTAGGATGCTCAACTCCTTTCTTCCCACTTATTCAAATCCTATCTGTGGATCTATGTTCCTATCCCACCTCATCCTACTCTCCCACAGCTTGGAGAAGGCTTAAACCAGTTTCTCTCCTGGATAGCCACAGTGGCTTTCCCTCACACAGTCTAGCAACAAGTAGGCTGAGCAGGGAGGGATATCTGAGAAAAGGATGATAATTTTACCCACTAGGCTGAATCTCCCAAATCAGTTGAGTGATCCCGACCCCTCTCAAAACTTCAATAAATATGCAAGGTGGCAGGAGATCCATGTCCTTCTCCTGGAGCACAGCCATGGTGCGTCCTACTGTGCCTGTCAAAAGCAGCTGGGTGGTGAGTCCAAGATCCTGCAGCAGTCATACTGCCTTGTTCTGTTTCTTTGAGCCTATATTGTGTGATCAAAGCCTTCAACAAGGACTAGGTAGGCACTCGTTCTGACAAAGACTTATTATTGAAATGTTTTCTGTGTCTTTATAGAAAGTGACCAGATTGTCTTTTACATAATTTACAAAAGTGTCTCACACAGTGCTCAGCAGATAAGAGACACTCAACAAGCCCCTAACGGATGATGCGAGAGTGAAGAGTACACATTTGAATTGTACTGTTTTGATAGTGGAATAATCTCTCTTGATTCTCTTGTATCTTTTATCTATTGTATACACCATTGCCCAATTACTCTTATTAAAACATTGCATTAAGCATGATGCCCAACTCAATAAATGGTAAGTGAATGAATGAAGAAATAAATGTTAGAAAAAGTGCTGACTTTCAACTCCTACCTCCTCCATCATACCTTTTCTGACAGTACCAGGCCTCAGTGATTACTCCTTATTTTGTATTATTCATTTAGTGGTTAGAATTAAAAAAAAAAATGTTGACGTCACGTCCATTCTGACTCATGGCAACTCCAAGTGTGTCAGAGTAGAATTGCTCCATAGGGTTTTCATGGATGTGACCTTTCAGAAGCAGGTCACCAGGTCTTTCTTCTGAGATACCTGTGGGTGGATTTGAACTCCTAATCTTTTGTTCAGTACCCAAGTGCTTAACTGTTTGTGCCACCCAGGGACTACCAGTGGTTAGAATAGGCTACTATAAATGGTTGGTTATACTTTATGTTAGTTTTCAGTCAGCTCAACCAGATTTTAAAAGGCTGGGACTGCATCTTATAGACTCACTTCTATCCATTATGCCTGGCACAATGCCTCATAATAGCAAATGCTCAATATACCTTAGTTGTTGATAATGAAATTCTGGGAGGGATATAAACAATGAACTTCCTAATTATTGCTCCATTTTGCTTTGACCTTTCTTTCTGGTAGAAGGTTCTTGAGCCTGAAGTAATGTCAATAGCAATTGACATGATTATATCAACTGTAGGTTTTTGCTTTGGTTATGCTAAACTGAATGTACTTGAGAGTGAACACATATTTTCTTTTTTTTTTTAATATATGTATATTTTTTATTGTTGTAGTTTAAGTGAAAGTTTACAATTCAAGTTTGTCTCTCATACAAAAATTTATACACCCACTGTTATGTGACCCTCATTGTTCTCCCTATAATGTGACAGCACACTCATCCTTTCCACCCCTGATTTCCCATGTCCGTTCAACCAGCTCCTAACCCTCTCTGCCTTCTCATCTCACATCTGGACAGAAGTTGCCCATTTAGTCTCATGTATTTACTTGAGCTAAGAAGCACACTCTTCATGAGTATCATTTTATGTCGCATAGTCTAGTCCAATCTTTGTCTGAAGAGTTGGCCTCGGGAATTGTTTTAGTTCTGGGTTGGCAGAGAGTCCAGGGGCCATGCTTTCTGGGATTCCTCCAGTCTCAGTCAGACCATTAAGTCTTCTCTTTTTACTAGAACTTAAGTTCTGCATCCCACCCTTCCCCCGCTCCGTTAGGGACTCTGTTTTGTTCCCTGTCAGGGCAGTCATTGGTGGTAGCCAGGCACCATCCAGTTCTTCTGGTCTCAGGCTGATGAAGTCTCTGGTCTATGTGGACCTTTCTGTCTCTTTGGCTAATAATTTCCTTGTGTCTTTGGTGTTCTTCATTCTCCTTTACGCCAGGTGGTTGCGACCAATTGATGCATCTTAGATGGCCGCTTGCAAACTTTTAAGACCCGAGACGCCACTCACTGAAGTAGGATGCAGAACATTTTCTTAATAAGCTTTGTTATGCCAGTTGACCTAGATGTCCCCTGAAAAGTAGTTTTTGTTTCCTTTTTTTTTAAATTTTATTGTACTTCAGGTGAAGGCTTACAAAACAAATAGTTTCTCATGGAAAGTAGTACACATGTTGTTTTATGACATTGGTTAACAACCCCACAACATATTAACCCTCTGAATTCTCAACCTTTTTTTTTTTTTTGGTGAAAATACACACAGCCAAAGATACACCGTTTCAAAAATTTCTACATACACAGTTCAGTGACATTGACTACGCTCTTCCAATTGTGCTGTTATT
>NW_004443995.1:10261469-10305517 GCF_000243295.1 Trichechus manatus latirostris
GAATGTTTTCAGCCTCTCTCCATTAAGAATGATGTTGGCCGTTGGTTTTGCATAGATGCCCTTTATTATGTTGAGAAATTTCCCTTCTATACCTATTTTACTGAGAGTTGAAAAGTAGTTTTTGTCGTATTTATTGCAGTGGATGATCAAGAGGACAGAGGCAGTGTGGAATAAGGGAAAAAGCACTGTACCAGGAGTCAGGGCTTTTTTCCTAGATGTGTGGATTGGGTAGTCATTATGTGAAATGTCCCTTGTGAAATGAAAAGGAGGCAGTAAAATATAGCATAGTGATTTTTAAAACTCTTTTCTAATACCGTGGTAAGTTCTATTGAAATGCACTGTTGGGGGAAAGTTCACCACACCTATGAGATTATTTGCTCAAGATCTTCACTTTCTTCTGAAAACTGTTCCTTCCTTCCCCATTCTGTGGTTCAGCAGGAGGAACCATATTATATGATTACCCAGCCCTCTGACAAGTGAGACCCTTCTCAGAAATTCTTGGACTGAGCACCAAGAAACAGAGTTGAGTCTTTCTCTAGTTAATACACCTGAAGCTATAAAGTAAAGCTTAGGAACTGTCAGCAGGTAGGTTTCCTGTAATGGAACAGGCCAGGCTACAGAGAGACAGATTGATAAAGGAGCAGATAAGCGGAGGGGAGCAAGAGAGGCAAGACAGAGTCCCAATCTCATTACTGTTCTCTGTTCTTTGAGGAACCTCAAGATCTTTATAATAAATTCCTCTTTTTTCTTAGCTACTATGCTGGGTTATGCTATCACATATGCTGTAAATTTGGTTTCCCAGATTCCCTTCAGCACACATTTCTGGGTTAGATTTGACCAAAGAGGAACTTGCATGCGATTTGGAAGGTAGAAATGGAGCTAAGGCTATTATTCTCAGGTCGCCATGGTCAGATAGACAGTCACAGAGGTGCCAGTGGGTCCCAACTTATTCTTGCTTCCTTCATCTTCCCGACTACCAGCTCTGCTCACCAAAAGCAGCCAAGTCCTCCACCCCTACCTCTGCCCCCAACCTGCAGACCCACAGAGGTGGTCGCTACACAGAGGGAACGTCTTCCCATAGACCTCTCCATTGGCTTCCCTTTCACAACACCACTGAGGCAGCTGTGTCTACCTGGCTTCTCAGATTTCTCTGAGAGGTCTGACTTCCCCATTCATGCTATTGCTTGTAGAGGACTAGTTAGTAACTCTTTGTCAAATCCTCTAACCTTCACTTCCTTAGCTTCTCCACATTTGTGTAAGGTCTAATTCCTATAATAAATCTCTTATTCCCATAATACTCTAGTAGCTCTGCTTCATTGAATCCTGATGCTGCAGCTAGTTTGTGTTTCTGTCACTCACATTGAAGCCCTAAACAATAGCAGTAATTTTTTTCTAGATGTTTTACATTGTTTTAAACAAAAGAACACAAAATAAAATGAAAAGTATCAAGGCAACATGTTTTGAAAAAAAATGCATAACGTTTTTGAAGCAGAAAAATTAAAGATTTCCTCACATTATTCTTTTTTATATGAAAAGAACAGATTGCCTGGTAACTCCTGGAGATTTTATTAAGCTGCCTGATATGTCCTGAACCTTTTGAGCCAAGTCAAAGAAGATAGTTGTGGCTTTTGCCTCTCCCAACAGATAGGCAATAACACTTTGAGGAAGGTGTATTAGGAAGACACCGGGGCCTGGGAGAAAGAGGAACATGAAATTAGTGACATTGACTTCTACTGGATTAGTCAGGGTTCAATCAGAGAAGCAGAAACACTAAGATACACGCACACACACACACACACACACACACACACACATACAGATTTGTTACAGAGGTTTTTAAATTATGCAGTTGTGGGAGCTGGTTAAACAGATTTGTAAGGCTGTTGTCTTTGCATTTGATACTGGAACTTGAAGTCTAATCTCTCTAAGGCTTTGTATACCTTCCTCTATAGTATCCCAAGAAAGGTCTTCAGGCAAAGGGAGACTAACCACCTCAAGCACACTTGGAAGGGCTGCTTCTCCTGGCAAAGAAGGCTCAGTGGAATTTAGGTGTTCCAGGTCCCCAGCTTCACTGGAATATGCCCATATGTCTCCATTCCAATTTTCCAAGGATCTAGTGGTCTGGGCTAAGGAGCCCTAGTGGCACAATGGTTAAGGGCTCGGCTGCTAACTTAAAGGTTGGCAGTTCAAATCCACTAGTTGCTCTGCTAGAGAAAAGACCTGGTGATCTTTTCCTGTAAAGAGTTCACCCTAGGAAACCCTATGGGGCAGTTCTACTCTATTCTATAGGGTTGCTATGAGTTGGAATCAACTCAATTGCACACAACAACAGTGGTCTGGGGCATGTTGATATAATCCTTCCAAGGTGAAGGACAAGTTGTTTCATCCAGTCTGTATTAGTTTTCTATTGATGAGTAACAAATTACCGGAAACTTACTGGCTTAAAACAACTCAAATTTATTATCTTACAGTTTCTGTAGGTCAGATGTCCAAGCATAGCATGGCTGAATTCTTTGCTCAGGTATTCACTGGGCTAAAATCAGGTGTCAGCTAGGGCTGAAGTTCTCATCTGGGCTTGGGGCCTTCATCCAAGATCATTGGTTGTTGTCAGAATTTACTTCCTTGCAGCTCTGGGACTGGGTCCCTGTTTTCATTCTAGCTGGGGGCTGGGGGCTGCTTTCAGCTCCTAGTGGCTGCCTGAATGCAGTTCCTTGCCATGTGGCACCCCCTAGGCAGTTCGCATGGATGTGTGCTTTCTTCCAAGCTACCTGGAGCACATCTCTCTGACTTCTTGTTCTGTGACTAGCTGGAGAAACTCTCTGCTTTTAAAGAGCTCATACGTTTTAGTCAGGCCTACCCAAATAATCTTCCTATCTTAAGGTCAACTGGTTTGGGACCTTAACTGTATCTTTAGAATCCCTTCACAGTAGTACCTATATTAGTGTTTGATTTAATAACTGGGAGAAGGTTTGTGCACATTAGGGATCAGGAATCTTGGGTTGCCATCTTTGAATTCTGCTTACCACATGGCCCCTCCTATTCCTATTCCTACACGATCGATTGTTGGGAATTCAGTTTATATTGTAACTCGGTGACAGGATTAGACTTTATGTTTGGTTTTTAGAAATCTCAATAGCAAGCTAGTCAGTCAAAGGAGCTTACAGTTCCCTTATGCACATACCGTTTCTAAAATCAGGTTTACTTATTGCCAAGCCTTGCTTAGATCCTTACTTGCTGCTTTCCATACCAGCTGCCCCTCCCTCCAGCCTATTTGACCCCTACCAACAGTTCCAGTCTGGTGTTTCTATGTGGGGAAGGAATTCTCCGGCCCCAAAGGACAAAGAACTCTTCTTGGACCGGGCAGCTTGTTGTAGCAGAATCCCCTTTGCTGGAGCTGCCCTGGCTGCCTGTGTCTCTAGGTGGGGAGAGGAGATTCAGACCTTGCAAGGAAAGAAAATGCTCCCCCTAGTCAATTATTGTCAGAGGGGCTCCCAATTGATTACCCTTGCAGATGCCACCAGGTTCTCCTGGTGTTTTTGGCAAAGCTTATATCCAGAGGAGGAATGAGCCTCCCTAGGCTGCCTTCTCTTGCTAGGTTGGGGGTTGGGAGACATTGGGCTTAGGTCACCTTCTGCTGATCAATGGGGTGTTATAGTTGTAAGATGTCCTGCTGTTGTCTTATTTCTTCAGGCTTGGAGTCCCTAACCAGTTTGCCTTCCTCTTTATACTTTTCAGAGTCCTCCTTTGGTTGTGTCTTGTGATATTTCCAGGGTTTATAGTTGCACTTAGTGGACAGCAGCAGGGAAAATTGAGTCTATATTATACTTCTGGGACTATGGTTTTAAACTTAAATCACATGAATGTATATTACTTTGTCATTCTTTTGATGCACACCAAGACATTCGCTTTGAGTATGAATATGCTGGATGAATATGCATAGAACTTCTTGGATATATCACACTCACAATAAATTTATCTGCAATTGCTAAAGGTGCTTAGTTCTTGTGTCTCAATTGGTTCTGAATATGGATGAGGAAGAAAAACATTATTTATTAGACCCCTAAACCTCCAGTAGTTGTGATCTGTGCTATGTGACATTATCACTCTTTTTGGCCATAAGTCACTGGACAAGGGTGGGTACCTGACGGATGATAGGCTGGCCAGTGGCCTGTGAGGTCACTTGGTACAAAAGCTCTGCCTAAACAGGGTGTATTTGTTAGGGTTCTTTGGTTGTAGGCATCAGAAGGAGTCAGAGGCCAATAGCACAACAAGAAATCTATTGGACGGATCTATGAGTAGCTCATAACAGGCTGTAAGAAAGATATGATATAGGGCTCCTTTGGGGACCTAGGAGCCCTGGTAGTGCAGTGGTTAAAGCTTGACTGTTAACCAAAATGTCGGCAGTTCGAATCCATGGGCTGCTCCTTAGAAACCCTCTGGGGTAGTTCTACTCTGTCCTGTTGGGTTGCTATGAGTCGGGATTGACTTGATGGCAGTGAGTTTCTTTTTGGGTGGATTTGGGTACCTAGAATAGGAAGAATGACCAGTCTTCTTAGCGAGTCATCATAAGCATAAATGAACACCACTGTTTTAGGTCTTTGTGTCTCTCTTCTCAAGATCATATTCCTGGAAGCAAGGACCTGATTGTCTCTTCTTGGTTCCTACCCTTTTCCAGAGGGGGGCAGGGCACTCTCATTGACAGTTGCACCAGGACTGTCAACAATGGGGGAGGGCTAGTTTCTCAAGTCAAAATATGAAGCTCTTTCTAGAATAACCCATTGCTATTGAGTCAATTCCGACTCATAGCAACCCTATAGGGCAGAGTAGAACTGCCCCACAGGGTTTTCAAGGAGCGGCTGGTGGATTCAAACTGCTGACCTTTTGGTTAGCAGTCAAGCTCTTAACTGCTATGCCACCAGGGCTTCTTTCTAGATAGAATAAAAGGGTATGTATGTTGACCCTGCCTATCATCTGTCAGTTTGTCATACTGTGGTGGCTCGGGTGTTGCTGTGATGCTGGAAGCTGTGCCACTGGTATTTCAAATACCAGCAGGGTCACCCATGGTGAACAGGTTTCAGTGGAGCTTCCAGACT
Source organism: Trichechus manatus latirostris (assembly GCF_000243295.1). Classification (NCBI taxonomy): domain Eukaryota; kingdom Metazoa; phylum Chordata; class Mammalia; order Sirenia; family Trichechidae; genus Trichechus; species Trichechus manatus. Next base: position 10,266,563 of record NW_004443995.1, read on the forward strand.
AAGACAGACTAGGAAGAAGGACCCGGAAGTCTACTTCTGAAAAAACTGACCAATGAAAACCTTATGAATAGCAACAGAACATTGTCTAATATAGTGCTGGAAGATGAGTTCCTTAGGTTGGAATAGATCCTTCCCCATATATCCATATAGCCTTCCCTAGTCAAAATATGACTGGGGAAGAGTTGCCTCCTCAAAACAGAGTCAACTTTAATGACATTCAACCATTTCAAGAAGTAGCATATAACCAAGAACTGATGGTATTGAAGGAAGAAGTCCAAGCTGCACTGAAGGGAATGGCAAAAAACAAGGCTCCAGGAATTGATGGAATACCAACTGAGATGTTTCAACAAGTGGATGCAGTGCTGGAGGTGCTCACTCGTCTATGTCAAGAAATTTGGAAGACAGCTATCTGGCCAACTGACTGGAAGAGAAACATATTTTTGCATAGATAAACCCATTGCCGTCAAGTCGATTCCAACTCACAGTGACCCTATAGGACAGAGTAGAACTGCCCCATACGGTTTCCAAGGCTGTAATCTCTACAGAAGCAGACATCTTTCTCCCATGGAGCTGCTGGTGGGTTTGAACCGCCAGCCTTTCAGTTAGCAGCCAAGCGCTTAACCACTGCACCACCAGGGCTCCTTTTACGTATAGATAGGCAACTCAAATTTCTATATGGAACCATTCTTTTTTTTTCCAAACCCACATGTGAGAAGGCTGCATATGTAGGCTTTCCCCAAAACATAAATAAGTGAGCTGACTAGGGATGGTGTAAGGGGAAATCCTATCACTTGAAACCCTACCACATGCGCCAGAGGTCAAGCAGGAAACAGGACTGTTCAGGGAAGGCCCAGGGCAAGGCTGTTTGCCACTCTCCCCATATGGCAGCCCTTGTCGAGGTCCTCTCAGAGTGCCCACACTCATAAGGGTATGCAGCTAGAGCAACTTCTGAAAGTTTTTTAAAGTAAATGCAAATCAACTGGTAGAAGATGTCAAGGACAGGAGGGAGAGGCAGAGACAGAAAGCAGGGACACGCCTAGAGTGGCCAAGAAAGGACAAACTTGAATAAGGCAACTTTTAATGTTGTGTCAGCTGTTGGCGCAGGCGGGACGTGTTGTAATCAGATGCTAGTAAAATTAGGTATATAAAACTTCTTTGGGAGCCAGTGCTTGCGGGTCGTGTTTCCAGTGCTTGCCTTGTTGTCCCCATTGGCTTAGCGCCTTCTACGCCGTGGTTTGAGTCTGACTGTGTCATAGCGTCTGGGGGACACCTCCCTGGAGCCTCTTTAGCACCTGGATCCCAGTCTTTTGATGGCTTGGAGACACCAGAAGTGCCTGCTCTAGAGCCTGGTGGGCCTCTATGCATGATGTCCCTGCCTATCAGGTGAACCAATGGGGATTCAGCTACGAGAATGCTCTTAAAGGCCCTTTGCCCATGACTACTCTTCTGACAGACATGGGCAGCATTCCCCAGAGCACAAGTATGAGCACCTCGCCAAGGCAGTGGAAGGAGAGGCCAGTGTATCCTCCCCTGCAGTGACCCTTTCATTGGCCACTGACAGTATGGACAAGGTCCCAGTGGTGAAGGCTAGAGCCACCCAAGTCCTCATGAATTCTCTGATCAAAACCAGACCAGGAGAGCATTCAGTGTTTTGAGCAACAGGCAGGACTGAAATATGATGGCTACATCCCAGAAGAGCCTTACCACCAAGGGGACCAAGTACCTTAGAGTGAAAGAAATGTTCCACAAACTGAAGCTACAGAGTAGAAAGAGAACAAGAGATGAGGAGTAGCCCACATCAGCCCTATCCACCCCAAGCAACACCTGCCCACTCTCTCCTTAAGCAGAACCCCAGAGGCTGGGTCACTTCTGGTTCTTACACAGCTTTGTTTCCATTTGTTGTTGTTGTTAGCCCCTGACTCATGGTGTCCCCATGCACAAAAGAACGAATGCTGCCTGGTCCTACGCCATCCCCATGATAGGTTGCACATCAGACTGTTGTGATCCACAGGATTTTCATTGGCTGATTTCAGTAGTAGATCACTAGACCTTTCTTCCTAGTCTGTCTTAGTCTGGAAGCTCCACTGATAACTGTTCAGCATCATATCAACATGCAAGTTTCCACTGACAGATGGGTGGTTGCTGCTCATGAGGTGCATTGGTCGGAAACCTAACCTATAGAGTAGATCTGTGCTCCATAAGGTTTTCAATGGCTGACTTTCTGGAAGTAGATTGCCAGGCCTTTCCTCTGAAGTGCCTTTGGATGGACTCAAACCTCCGACCATTTGGGTAGCAGCTGAACGTGCTAACCATTTGCACCACTCCAACATGAGCTTCATACCTTTATACACATACGTGACTTACTAAGGAAAGGAAATAGGGAAACTGCTTATTTCTCCCATGTGTACATGTTCAGTCATGGTCTTGAATGCTGTCTCAAATACCTGCCTTTTTTTTTAATTGGAATATTATCTTGTCTACATAAGGAGCTGGCCTTTCCATAAAGAGACCCTGGAGTCTAGAATTATCAGAACAATTAATTTTTTTGCATCTTCCGTTATGCTTGTATCTCTTACTTGTACTACTTTCTCAAAAACTTTTTTGGCAGCAAGTTATAGAAATCAAATTCCATTTCCTTAAAGAAAAAAAAAAAAGAGATTTTGACAATATAGGTGGAAAGTTTGCAAGTTCAGCTAACTTCAGATATGGCTGGACCCAGGTTCCAATGATTTTACTAGGACTCTGTTTCTCTCATCTTAGCTCTCATCTCATCCTTTAATCTTTAACCCTTAGTCCTTAATTTCTAACCCTTAGCCCCTACTATGAACATTAATTGTAGCAGTAAGAAATGCTTCCTATTATTTCCCAGGAAAAATTCCATGGATAGTGATTGGCTTGAGCCACATGCTTCTTCCTGAACCACTCCATCGTAGAAGGGGATTGGGCCAGGTCTGGACAATTTGCCCATTTCTTTGGCTGGGGTGTAGGGGTGGGGTGTTGCGTGTGGGTGGATGGGACAGGGTCAGCCCCACCTCTACTGTGTAAAATGAGATCTCTATAGGAAAGACAAAGGTTGCTACGGGATGAAGGAGGAAGGTTGACGATGGGCAGGCAGAAATAACAGATGCCCACTACAGTCAGCAATCTTGGTCTTAGGAGCTGGGCAAGGTCAGGGCTGGGGAGGGTGGAGAAGAGATAATGCCTCACCCAAAGATTTAAGTTACTTTTGTCTAGCAAGTGGGAAAATATACACAATTCTAGATCGTTCAGCAAATCTTCTTAGGGTATACTTTTAGAGAAATGATAATACCCTAAGAGAGTTATTTTCTTCATCTTCTTACAGTTTCTAGTCCATGGTGCCATTTCCCCCATTACTCTGGTTCAGTAAAGGAGCTGTTTTTATTCTTTCTCCCTGACCACCCAGTGACATAGATTTGACAGCTCCTTCTTTGTAATGGGGAACCCTGGTGGTGCAGTGGTTAAGAGCTTGGTTGCTAAACATAAAGGTCAGTAGTTCGAATCCACCAGCCACTCTTTAGAAACTCTATGGGGAAGTTCTACTCTGTCCTGTAGGGTTGCTATGAGTCAGAATCGACTCGATGGCAATGGGTTTGGTTTTTTTTATTTTTTTCCTTCTTTGTAATGTGATCTACACCTTCCTGTCAGTTATTTTCAGTCAAGTCTTTATTACCATAGGTGTGGACTCTCAGGAGCCCTGATGGTACAGTGGTTAAGAACTATGGCTGCTAACCAAAAGGTCAACAGTTCTAATCTACCAGCCACTCCTTGGAAACCCTACGGGGCAGTTCTACTCTGTCCTATAGGGTCACTATGAGTTGGAATTGACCCAATGGCAATGAGTTTTTTTTTTTTTTTTTATGGACTGTTAGGAAGTCTACTAGCCAGTCTCTGCTTCAAGCCATCCTGTCTGCACTGCCAGATGAATCTGATACAATCTTATTTTGATCATGTCAATTTTCTTCTTTTTAACAATCTTCATTTGCTCCACATCACTATTTGGGTGAACTCCATATTTGTTACCTAGCAGTCCCAGGGTATCTTAGTTACCAAGTGCTGCCATAACAAAAATACCACCAAGTGGGTGGCTTTAAAGAACAGAAATTTATGATCTCAAAGTTCTGGAGTCTAAAAGACCAAGGCAGGGTCTTGGCTGTGTTGATTCCTTCTGTGGGCCTCTTTCCTAGTTTCCGGTGGCTGCCACAGTCCTTGGTGTTGCTGTGCTTACAGATGGGTCCTCACAGGCGTCTGTCTTCCCCGTTTGTCTTTGTGTCCATTCTGCTCTTCTTATAACTCAGAAGTGATTAGGTTTAGGACTTACCCTACTCTGGTATGACCTCATTAATATAACAAAAGAAAACCCCTATTTCCAAACAGGATCAGAGCAGGGGCTAGGACTTCAATACATACTTTGGGGCACAATTCAGTCCGCAACACCAGGCCTCCACAATATGGTCTTGTCCCTACAGGAATCCTGCCCTCAAGTCCGTGTGTCAGTTTACAACCAGGGTACCCGTACACTGTCCTGCTTCTGCACCGTGCTCATGCACCCTTCTCACCCAGAACTCTCTTCCCTCGTCTCACAGTTTAACCTAATCTACCAAGACTCTTCCGCATCTGTCTTAGTCATCTAGTCCTGCTATAACAGAAATACCACAAGTGGATAGCTTTTAACAAAGAGAAATTTATTCTCTCACAGTCTAGTAGTCTACAAGTCCAAATTTAAGACATCAGCTCCACGGGAAGGCTTTCTCTCTCCATCGGCTCTGGAGGAAGGTCCTTGTGATGCATTAGTCGTCCCTTGGTCTGGGAGCATCTCTGCACAGGAACCTCAGGTCCAAAGGACATGCTCTGCTCCCAGCACTGCTCTCTGGGTGGTATGAGGTTCCCACGTGTCTCTGCTTGCTTCTCTCTTTTATATCTCAAAAGAGATTGCCTTAAGACACTATCCAGTCTTGTATACCTCATCAGTATAACTGCTGCTAATCCATCTTATTAGATCATAGTGATTGAATTTACAACACATAAGGAAATTACATCAGATTACAAAATGGTACACAGTTATACAATACTGGGAATCATGACCCAGCCAAGTTGACAGAAATTTTCGGGGGACACAATTCAATCCATGACACCGTCCATCCTTCTCTCTCTTCGACTCCTGCAGGACTTCTCTAAGCTACCTATTATACGCTTCTGTCTACTCTGCTGTGTTTCTAGTTATCTTTTTCATATATAAATGTTATGTGTTCTGAACTCACTTTAAAGCCCCTCAAGATAAAGAGTCATGTCTTAACCTTCTTTGTATGCTCTGTGGGATTCAGGGAAGCAGGATGTTGAAGGATGAAGAGTGGAGGACTTGGAGCCAGATGACATTTTCCATATAGAATCACTATGAGTAAGAATCTATTCAACAGCAACGGGTTTGGTTTGTTTTTGGTGGCCTTGGATGACCTCTCTGAGAATCAATTTCTACTTTTGCAATATAAAGATAATAATCCCTATCATACAGGGAGGCTGAAAGGATTAGACAAGATACATGTAAAGAGACTCTCAGTGGCTGGCACGTGACAGGAGCATGATGACTGGCAACCAGAGGCAGCGCACGATAAGCGAAAGAAGACCCCCTACTGTCCATCTCTGTGCCCAACGGCAGTGGCATGCTCCCTGAACCTTTCATCTGACGATAGGGATTCAATTGAACATTTATTTTAGTTTGAGTTTCCTCAGAAGCAGATTCTGAGACAAGAATTTAAGTATAAAAATTTGTTTCATAGGTGATTCCAAGAAGTACAGCTAGGGGAGTGGGAAGGTCAGATAGGGAAGGGAAGGAAGCAAGTGTAGGGGGCATTGATGAGCAGATTACCACTGTGGGCAACTGGGCATCAAATCCACTGGGAACCTCTGGAAGACTTTGTAGAACATGTCCAGAGTTGCTCTCTAGAGACACAGGAAACTGGTGCTTTTATCCACTGTTATAGGTTGAATTGTGTCCCCCCAAAGATATGTTGAAGTCCTAAGTCTGGTAGCAGTGAACATGACCTTGTTTTGGAAATAGGGTCTTTGAAGACGTTATCAGTTAACATGAGGTCATACTGTGGTAGGGTAGGCCCTAACCCAATCTAACCGATGTCCTGATAAAAAAAAGGGGAAGAGACACAGAAGACACACAGAGAACACCACATGACCAATGAGGTAGAGATTGGAGTGATGTCCTATTAAGGAATCCTGGAGCTACCAGAAGCTGGAAGAGGCCAGAAAGGATCTTCCCCTAGAGGCTGATGGACACTTTGATTTTGGACTTCTAGCTTCCAGAACTGTGAGACAATAAATTTCTTTTGTTTTAAGCCACCCAGTTTGTAATACTTTTTTAAGGCAGCCCTAAGACACTAACATATCTGCCATATTCCATCCATTATAGAGGGCTGCTCCCAGAAGCAGTAACTCTCCTGCACTCTGGCCTGCACTTCCCTATGTTAGAGTTCCTGCAGCCAGAGAAAACTCAGGGTAATTCAGAGAAATTCAGGGTAGGCTTGCCAGATTTAGCAAATAAAAATATAGGAACCCCGGTTAATTTGAATTTCAGATAAACAACGAATAATTTTTAGAGTATGTTTCAAATTCTAAAAATTAATCGTTTATCTGAAATTCAAATTTAGCTGAGCTATCCATATTTTATCTGGTAACCCTAATTCAGGGGCTTGCCCAGAGGATAAGAGAGAAGCACAGTGTCTGCAATTATTGAGAACCTACCATGTGCTAGGAATGGGGTTTATTGTGGGAGTACAAAAATAATGAGTAAGTCTCAGACTCTGTTTTGCTTACTTCTCAGAGTTGTAATTAGGCTTATATGAGGGATATGTATAGAACTGCTTTGAAAATTTAGAAAATGCTATACAAAGAAATGATACAGGTTTACTCATCTTTATTTCCTAAAACTCCCAGAATAGTATGGGGTACATAGTAGTTGCTCAACAAATATTTGCTAAATCAAACTGAATTATTATTTTAGGCAATCAATAAATATTTCTTTATTCATTGATTAATGTTATGAGGTTTAAGCAGGGCTATTGTAACATCAGGAGCCCTGGTGGTGCATTGGCTAAGTGCTTAGTTGCTAACTGAAAGGTCAGTGGTTCAAATTTACCAGCCACTCTGTGAGAGAAAGATGTGGCAATCTGCTCTTGTAAAGATTACAGCCTTGGAAACTCTATTGGGAGGTTCTACTCTGTTTTTCGGAGCCCTGGTGGCGCAGTAGTTAAGAGCTTACAGTTGCTAAGCCAAAGGTTGGCAGTTCATATCCACCAGTCGCTCCTTGGAAACACTATGGGGTAGTTCTCCTCTGTCCTATAGGGTCATGATGAGTCAGAATTGACTTGACAGCAATGAGTTTGCTTTGGTTTTTGGTACTCTGTCCTATAAGGTCACTGTGAGCCAGAATCAACTTGACGGCAACAGATTTGGTTTTTGGTTTTTGCCTCACATCAGACCATTAATATTAAAGTGAATATATCGCATGTTAATCAAGAAGAATTTTTTTTCCCTGAGCATTTTTTGACAGAATTAAAGAAAGATTTTTTATAATTTGGCTTTCAAAAAGATTTGGCTATGAGTAACTCATCTAATTTACAACCAGCCTTAATTTCTTTTAAAAAATTATTCATTTTGTTGCTGTTGTTGAGAATATACACAGCAAAACATAGACCTATCCAACAGTTTCTACATGCACAGTTCAGTGACGTTGATTGCATTCTTCGAGTTGTGTAACCATTCTCACCCTTCTTTTCTGAGTTTTTCCTCTCCCATCAACATAAATTCACTGCCCTCTAAGCTTCCTATCTAATCTTTCCAGTTGCTGTTGTCGCTTTGATCACATAAAGAGTTCTCAAAAGAGCACAATGCTCAAGGTAGACATTTTTTACTAGTTAAGCTAAACTATTGTTTGATTTTAAGAAGACTTCAGGGGATATTTCTGGTTTAAGGTTTAAAGATTATCTCAGGGCAATAGTTTCAGGGATTCATCCAGCCTCCATGGCTCCAGAAAGTCTGGAGTGCATGAGAGTTTGAAATTCTGTTTTGCATTTTCCCCACTGTACTCAGGATTCTTCTATAGAATCTTTGCTGAAAGTGTTCAGTAATGGTAGCTGGGTATCATCCAGTTCTTCTGGTCTCATGGCAAAGGAGGCAGTTGTTCATGGCAGCAATTAGCCATATCTTCCATTTCTTCCTCCTATTTCTGACCCTCCTTCTTCCTCTGGTGCTCCATAGCCCTGATTTCTTAATTCAGAGGTGTGATGGGTCCGTGAACTTAGATGAAAAAAGTCTTCATTTTAGTTAACTTCAAACTGAAATTTGGCATTTTCTTCAGTTATGAGTAGTCTACAAATCACATTAACATTAACAATATCTCTCTCAAGATAAATCACGGATATATTAATATACTACAGACGTTGCAGATATCTCAAAATACCATTTACCCTCATTTCTACTTTGGAAATTATAGTAGTTATTAGCTCTATTCCTAGATCTTATTATTTAATACATTAATGAACAAACATATATTTTACAAATTATTTTTTAAAAAATATTTGAAAATTCTGTTTTAAAATAATTGGTTTCCTTTGTAATGTATTTAAAAATATTATTTTTGAAAAGCGTTCCAGAAGCTTCACTAGACTTCCAAAGGGATCTATAGCATAAAAGTGGTGAAGAACTTCTGCTAATGTCTCCTGGATAAAACAGCCTAGGTGTGAGCGTCATGTGAGGGTCAGTGCTGAGTTCTGTGTTTTGCTTCGTTGTTCTTTTCTGGAATTAATGCGTGCTTAGCAGGTTCAGAAGAGTATAACTGCATGCAGAAGCAAGAGAAAATTCGAAGTATGTCCACACTTTCTGCAACATGGAAAAAATTACTGGATGTAGGGTCAAAAGACTTCAATATAGCCCAGGCTTTCTTTTACTATTGTTGCAATAAGTACATTTATTCACAGAGTCTGCAAATACTTATAGAGGGCCCTGGTGGTGCAGTGGTTAAACACGCAGCTGCTAACCGAAAGGCTGGCAGTTCAAGTCTACCAGCCGCTCCGTGGGAGAAAGATGTGGCAGTCAGCTTCCGTAAAGATGACAGCCTTGGAAATCCTATGAGGCAGTTCTACTCTGTCCTATAGGGTCGCTATGAGTCGGAATCGACTCGACGGCAATGGATCTGCTACCATGCGCCAGGCGCTGAGCATGGGATTTGGAGCAGAGACCTAGGGTTCAGCTCTACTGTCACTCACTAGCTGACTGACCTTGGGCAGGTTATTTTGTGTCTCTAAGGCTCAGTTTCCTAATCTATAAGATGGAGATAAAAAAACAAACAAACCATACCCGTTGCGGAGTTGCTTGTAGGTTTGAACCACCAACCTTTTGGTTAGCAGCCGAGTGCTTAACCATTGTACCACCAGGGTTCCTTTGTAAAAAATATGTGAATGCTAAAAATTGATAGTTAAAAAGTTGATATAACTGACTCATCAGTAGCCTTACTAAACCTTTTTTAAAGGCATGTTATATTCAGAAACTATTAAAATTTCTATTTCCTGAAAACCTTTTCTCTAAAAGTCTAAACACAAGGTATCCCTTTCTTTTGGTTTTGTAACTTTGGCCATTGACACCATAAACTATGGTAATAACAGCAATTACCACCAGGTCGCGCTGTAGTTCCACAATGGAAACACACGGCTGGGGTCTGTGAGAGAAATTCTCAAACGTCTTAGTAACCGTATTATTTCTATTTTTCTGAGGCAAAGAGAGGCGAAGACAAATATCTAAAAGACAAAGAAACGGTTTTGCTGAAAATAAAAAATTCCAAATTTACTATGTTTTAAAAACTGTTATTCAGCAAAAGATTTTCTCTGAGAATGTTAATATGGCTCCTTTTAGAAATAAATTGCTTTCCACTCAATCCTCTTAGCTAAAGCAATTTTCTTAATTGCAAAAAAAAAAAAAAAAGGATTAAAAGAATCTTACTGAAAGTTTATTTCCTATATTCGCTAGTTGTTTATGAACAAGACTATTTAAAAAATCCTAAGGTAACTAAGGTATATTTTATTTAAAAATCATAGTGGTATCTTAGATATAAATCAGGCTTTAGAAATTATATAAGCATTTCAATTTGAAATTTGACTTTTGAAAAATTCTTCCTTGGTCCAACAGTTCCATTTAAAATTAATGGTAGTGCAGGGCTTTCAGCCCCTCCCTGGTGAAGAGCCATCCCAACCATTAGATAGAGTAGGGAGAGACTTCTACTCTGCTAGGCAGGGCAACGACCCGGGGTCAGCTTGAAGAAGTTACAGAAGAAGAGACCTCCGCCACTACACCCTCATAAAGAATTATAGTATGAAATCTCTCAGGGGGGAGTGAAATAGGGAAGGGCAAAAGGGACTGAGCCCCTAGGCAAAGAACCCTGAACTAAAAACATGTGCTTAACTAATGACACAAAACTCATTATCTTGGAACATGCAATAAAGAAAGAACAACACACCCAGCTGTCAATGTGCTTCCTTGATAAGACTTTTTCAGAAGAACCCGCCCGATCTTTTCCCTGGAGCATGCGCAGACATCTGCAAGGTGACGGACAGAAACGTGACAGGAATCCAGCCTGCACCACGGGGGAACTGCGCAGGCGCAGGACCCCATAATAAGTCCTGCTATCCAGTCCCAGGAGCCTTTGTTACAGGTTCCATCTTAAATTACCTCTTGCGCGCACCTAATCTTCATAACCCCGCCTCTGCCATGCATAAAGATGATGCCTTTTACCACCTAAAAACTTTCATAAGCCCTAGCCAATCCTATCTTCGGGGATACAAAGGCTAGCGTTGTATTGTCCCTCTTTGCTTGCGAGCTACTTTTTCTCAGTAAAGCTTTGTTCGTACAGAAAAAGAAAAAGAAAAAAAAAATTCTTCCTTGGTAAAGCATCTGTGTTCTTATTTGTCCTAAATGTTAATATTTATAAATTAGGGGTTGTGGGAAGTGTTACCTAGAGCTACAAGGGGCCAAAGCTTACCCTCTTTCCTTCCTGGGGAGTTGAGCGTGAGTGCCAGAGAGCAGTGTTTGGCTGGAAGTACCCAGTCCCTTCTTTCTTTGCACCCTGTGGTTTGCCCTTTAAAGTGAAAGAGAACTCTGTCCTGGACTCTGCTTCATAAAATGTCAACGTAATATGAGCAACGCACACAAGTTCCTGTATATCCTTCTGATGTAATAACAAGAGATCCAGATTTACCTAAAAAAAGAAAAGGCAGAATTATACAAGTAATTTTGGGAACTTCTCTGATAACACATTCACAAGTCTAAATTTCTAGATAAGACCTTTGTTGGTCATGCCACTTTCAAAACATCAGTCACTTCAAGTTTAACCCCTCCTTGGACTTGGCTGGTGTTAGTTTTGGCAAAGGCGAAGTCAGAACTGAGTCAGAGGGCAATGAGAATGAAACCCTCACAGAAAGTAGGTAAGAATCTCATGAATTATCAGTCAAATTATGCATCTTATGTTTATTTTGAAAATGAATTGCTGTCCATCAAGATGATGAAAAAACATTCATTAGTTAGTCCAAATGCCTTATTTTAGTTTTTTATTTTCGAATCATCAGTCATTAGGAGCTGAACAAGAACATAAAAGCTGAAAATGAGTAAGCTTTACTAGGCAGATGAAGTGGAGTTGTGAGATTTGCTAGCAAATTGAGACCATTAACAAGAGAAAAAAAAAATCAGAAATATTTTAAAAACAAAAAAGTCACCAGTAAAGTATGTCTCTAAGGTCAAACGAAATGACCTGACATTAATTCTCAGTTTCGTCCTGTGCTTTATTTGAAAGAGCTCCTCTTTATTGTTTTCTTAATTTAAATATTTAATATATTAACAAGGCTCCAGGTTATCTTTTAACTAAAGACCAAGATTTTTCATTTATTCTATTTGCTTCAACAGTTCTTTATTTAGCTTGCTTTATTTTTATATGTTCCACTCTAACTGGATTCAAGCACTTAACTGGTTTCCAAAGGCTCTTTGTATAAATAACAAGATAAAAATTCATAGAACATTTCATTTTCCCAGATTGGGAGGTAATTGTCCTGTTTCATTTTGTAGAAAAGTATGGGAAGAAAATTACTGAGATTGAAGGGGGAGAAAACCATAACCCAGACACTTATGGGGAATGATAGCAGAACTTTCTTAAAGAAAAAAAGAAAGTTTTTTTCTGGTAAGATACTTTCATTTCCTTTCCAGAGACGGGTGTGGCCCTTTGCTTTTTCTCCAACTGTGGTCAGCTAATTCTAAATGCACTTATCCCTCCTGCTAGTGGCGTGCTGTTTAAATTCCTTGAGCTTCGGCTTCTTCATCTGTAAATGAGGATAAAAAAGTTTATTACAGAGATGTTGTGAGGATTAAATTAGTAATATGTTCAGTCCTTGGTACACAATAAGTGCTCAGTATGTAATATAATTTCTTTCTGCCTTTTGTCATCCACTGGGACACACAAAACAAAACACAAGCTTATATTAATTACCTCCACGTGGGTGTAATAAAAAATGTGTTTAAGCTAATTTTTGACAGCACCTAACTTTTCAATATGTGCTCTTTTTGCAACTAACTCATAGGTAGGCTTAATGCAATTAGCTTTGGAAACAAGACTTTGAAACCTGTTCTAGGGTATAAACACCACAAAGTTTAGTAAAGCAAAAAGCAAGGTATTATTTGGCGTATGTTCAAAGAGGGAAAAGTAAGAAATAGACAAGCACACTGCCAGAATCATTTCTGTGTGAGTCCAAAGAATATTGCAGAATAAGCAAAAGTGGGAAAACAGACAAGCATGCTGCCTCAGCCATGTCTGCCATAGTACGAGGAACTTGGCAGAATTATCAGTATATATTAACATTACAAATGGACAAAACTATTGAACGCTTCACCTTTTCACAGATTGGCTAAAAACTGCTAAATCACTGTGATTCTACATTTTGAAATGTCTTTCTTGATAATTGTTGGCACAGGTTTCAGTAAGGAGAGTCAGGAGGGTCTTCATTTGTTCAACAAATCTTACTATTCACTAAATGCTAATAAAAAAAGATGAGTGGGAAGTATATGCGTCTTTTGTGCTCTGTTTATGATTTGTTTGTGAAAGTTTCCCTAAAAGATGTTTTCCAAGATTGTCCTAGCTATTGTCTTTATACCTCAGGGCCCAGTTGATGTGTCTTTGTGAGTCCTTGTGAGTCCAGCCCCAGCTAGGTCACATTCTTTATACTCAAGGACGGAGAATAATGGCTCCAATATCATCTCCTGAATAGAACCAAAAGTATAAATCCTGTTGGGTGGGTAGAGTTAGCATTTTAATACTTTGTCAGTATTCATATGTGTATTTGATATATGTTTATCTGTTGTGCAGAACGTATACATTGACTCCCAGATGGTATATTATGTGAACGTTTTAAGTGTGTTTTGGAAGAGATCATTAAAGCACAGAGCTATGAGGATATTTCATGTTTTGCACTTCCGTTCACACCAAAAACTGAACTGTTAACTAAATTTTATCCTATAGCAAGATGAGAGATGGCGTGTTTGTGAAATTCAACAAGGTGAGAACAGTTTATTTTTTTAAATCTGTATATTCAAATGAATGTCACCCCTTTCAGAGGAGTTGCTTTGGACAGCTAGACACTTCTTTCAGCTGTACTGCCCTTGTTCTAAACATTTGAGGAATTCTTTTGGAATTACCTTTGGGATTAATTAAAGAATCGTATCAAAGAAAAAGCCATATATTGTGGTCACCTCTTATTTAGGCTAAAGCAGTGCTGTCCAGTCAATTGCCATCTGCTTTATTCATCTGAATGACTTGGTTGGTTCCAAAAATGAAGCTTATCCTGATGAGAAAAAGCTCTAAAAAATTTTTTTTTAAAAAAATATTTATTTATTTTACTATAGGGTACCAAAATCAAAAACCAAACTCTTTGCCGTTGGGTCAATTCCAACTCATAGTGACCCTATAGGACAGAGTAGAACTGCCTCGTAGGGTTTCCAAGGAATGGCTGGTGGATTTAAACTGTCCTTTTGGTTAGCAGCCATAGCTCTTAACCACTATGCCACCAGGGCTCCACCCATAGGGTACATTGAAAGTAATTCCCTCAGTGTATGAAAGGCAATTCCTAACACACATTCCAAACCATTTTGAAAATAACAATGTTCCTGGAATGTTTCTTGTCCTCCGAAGTACCTACTTTGAGGCAGGACACCGTTCGTCTGTATAAATAAATTCAGGGATATCTGTTAAAAACCAGTGACATTATCTTGTAGTCATGACTTTTTAATGTAAATATGTATGAGGTGAAGATGGGATTCTTTTAGGCTGAAGGACCTCATAAACAGACAAATGCTATTATTTAAAAAGGAACCATTGTAAATTTTTAACCAGAGTCCGCTGTGTTCATTTACAGACTCCAGAAACGTCTGCAAAGAAAAGGAGAAAAATACAAAGGCCTTTGTGGCCAGCCCCTGCTTGCGACTGTTCTTTCATCCTCACATGGCTTTGTTTAGCAAGTTACTGCAGTGCCTGTGTATACGATTAAATCTAAGTGAGTCATCATGGAATAAAATTATAAAGACTAAGTGCTCTGTATTTTGAAACAGGAGCAGAAAAAACAACATGAAATCACTGGAGGGTGAATCCAGACGTTGGTCCCAGCAAATATATAAATAGTAACAGGGTAGAAATAAAGACTAAAATGATTTGCAATGTATTTGTGTTTGGTTATTATTAAAAAAAAGGGAGATTGGTAAATGGGAGAAACTGAGGAGTGAGAAAAAAAAAAAAAGCCTTTGCTTAGGTTGGTTAATCAGGCTAAATAAAGTTGTGGCAGTCAGCAGCAAATAAAATCTGTGACACAGACTGAAACCCTCAAATGGGGCCTCCAAGGGCTTTAGCATTTTAAAGCAGCTCTCACATCCCCTGAGCCTTTCTGGTATGCCGTTCTCAGTCCCTTCAGACCGAGGTACTGCCAAACTCCTCATTTCCCACAAAGCTTCAGTATACTTGTGGTCTGGACTAACCATCAGAGTAGAGCATTCCCAAAAGCTCTGTATTCTTTCAAATCACCCACACTGTAGAAACCTGTAACTGGACAAAGCTGGGATCCTTTTGTAAGGCCAGCTGCACTGCAAGGACAAGAAGGCAGTGTCTTTGCCTCGCATTTAATAAGAAATTTTCTTCTTCTGGAAATGATTTCTGCGATTGATTGATGTAGTGTCCTTTTTTTTTTTTTTTAATAGATACTCTCTCTCTTTTTATATAAAGCCCATAAATAATTTACTTTGCTACCAGAGACAATTTGTTTTTATTTTTAGCAAGACCTAAAGTATCTGTGGACAAGCATCTCTGTGCCCCTCGGGGCTGTATGCCCTTATGGCCCCATAGTCCTGTCTTGTCACTTTGAGAGAATGAAGGCATCCCTGAGGGAGGGGACAGGCCCGCTGAAGTGTCCTCACTTTCCCCATTCTTGCCTAGTGCCAGCTTGGGTTCAGATTGCCTCCAATGTCCATGGAAAGAAAGAGGTAAAAGCATAGAACAGAATTTCTGGGGCATATGAATCACAGATGAGTTCCCCAAAACTTGGTTAAGTAGGAAGCTGATGTGGTTTTAAGGATACCTCAAAATGTTTGCATCACAAAATATATTCTACTTCCCGTTTTTTACCTTCCCTTAGTTAAGGAAAATAAAACCCTTCCTTAACTAAGTGAAAGAAAGTCAGACAAGAAAGGCCACATATTGTACGATTCTATTTATATGAAATATCCAAAATAAGCAAATTCATAGGGACAGAAGGCAGATGAGAGGTTGCCAGGGGCTGGGGAAAAAGGGGATGGCTAGTGACTACTTAATGGGTGCAGGGTTTCCTTTTAGGGTGATGAAAAATTCTGGAACAAGACAGTGATGAAGGTTGCAAAACATTGTGAAAGTCCATAATTTCAGTGAATCATACACTTTAAAAAGGTTCAAATGGTTGAGTTTTATGCTATTATTTTACCATACAAAACACCACATAAATATTTTACCATAGGGGAAAAAAAATTCTTCCCCAGGTAACCAAAAATAAATAAATAAATAAAACCAGACTCACCGCCATCAAGTTGATTTCACTCCTAGTCAACCTTTAGGACAGAATAGAATTGCCTCATAGGGTTTCCAAGGCTGTAAATCTTTATGGAAGCAGGCTGTCACATCTTTCTCCTGCAGAGTGGTTGGTGGGTTTGAACCACTGACGTTTTGGTTAGCAGTTGAGTGCTTAACCACTGTGCCACCAGAGCTCCTTCTCCTTAGGTAAAGCACAGATTAAATACAAATAGGGAGAGAAATTGTTAAGTCATTTACACTCATCAATAACTTAGTAGTGATTTTTAAGTCTCTTGGGCAAAATCAGAAAATCATGATGGATAGGTAGAGGTGGGGACTGAAGATTCAGGGAAAGTATAAGAAGGGAGGTTAAGGTGGGTAGGTCTCAGTGGGGTGGGAGAAAACAAAAATGAAGATGTGCATGAGGTGGGGAGAGGAAGAAGTCGAATCTGCTGCCTTGCATTTGTTTAGGGCTGGTCGTGTTTTGGGGCAAGAAATATTAGATTCGGGCAACTGTGTGAATTGATCAGAATGGCAGTCCTTTGGGGCCTTTCCTGATGAACTGGTTTATTCAGAAGTTCACAGGGCATGAGGAGGCACACCCCTGCAGAGAGCACAGTGCTGGCTGTTCAATAAGGTGCCAGGGATTGAATTGTGTCCTCCAAAAATATGTATCAGAATCCTAACTCCTATACCTGTGTGTCTTAGTTATCTAGTGCTACTACAACAGAAATACCGCAAGTAGGGGGCTTTAACAAAGTAGAAACTTATTTTCTCACAGTTTAGGAGGCTAGAATTCCAAAATCAGGGCGCCGGCTGTAGAGGGAGGCTTCTCTCTCTCCCTCTCTCTTTCGGCTCCGGGGGAACGCTTTTTCTCTCTGTCAGCTCTGGGGGAAGCTCCTTGTCTCTTCAGCTTCCATTCCTTGGCTCCTTGGTGATCTTCACGTGGCATGGCATCTATCTTCCTCCATCTCTGCTCACTTGCTTGCTTGTTTAATCTTTTTTATATCTCAAAAAGATTGATTTAAGGCACACTCTACACTAATATTGTCTCATTAATATAACAAAAAAAATCCATTCCCAGATGGGATTAAAACCACTATAGGAGTTAGTATTTACAACACACACACACACACACACACACATATATATATATATTTTATGAAACTTATTCTTTTTTTATTGAACTTTTTTTTTTTTGTAATTCAGGTGAAGGCTTACAGAACAAATAGTTTCTCATGAAACAGTAGTACACATATTGTTTTATGACATTGGTTAACAATCCCACAATATGTCAACCCTCCCCCTTCTCGACCTTTTTTTTGGTGAAAATACACATAGCCAAAGAGACGCCATTTCAAAAATTTCTACATGCACAGTTTAGTGACATCGACTATGCTCTTCCAATTATGCTGTTATTCTCACTTAAGATGAAGGTTTACAGAACAAAGCAGTTTCTCATTTAACAATACACATGTTGCCCTATGACAATGGTTAACAACCTCACAACACATCAACACTATCCTTACGCAACCTTGGGTTCCCTATCACCAGCTTCCTTGTCCCCTTCTGCCTTCTGTCTCTTGTCCTTGGACTGCTGTACTGCATTAGTCCCGTTTGGTTTTATGGGGCTGTCCACTCCCAGGCTGAATGGTGAACCTCGGAGATGACTTCACCACTGAGCTAAAAGGGTGTCTGGGGGCCATACTCTCGGGATTTCTCCGGTCTCCTTTAGGCCAGTAAATCTGGTCTTTTTTTTGTGAGTTAGAATTTTGTTCTACATCCTTCTCCGGCTCTGTCCAGAACCCTCTGTTGTGATCCCAGTCAGAGCAGTCAGCGGTGGTAGCCAGGCACCATCTAGCCGTACTGGACTCAGTCTGATGGAGGCCTTGGTAGCTGTGGTCCATTAGTCCTTTGGACTAATCTTTTCCTTGTATCCTGTTCTCTTCATTCTCCCTTGCTCCTGAAGGGATGAGACCAGTGGAGTATCTTAGATGGCTGCTCACAGGCTTTTAAGACCCCAGACGCTACTCACCAAGATGGAATGTAAAACATTGTCTTTATAAACTGTACAATACATATTTTTTGGAGACACAATTAGATCCATAACACTGTGAATGTAATTTGATTTGGGAAGAGGGCTTTCTTTGTTATGTTAATGAGGCCATATCTGTGTGGAGTGTGTCTTAAACCTAATCACTCTGCGCAGAGAAGGAAGCACAAATGGAGGGGAAGATGCACACCACATGAAGATCGCCAAGGGATCTAGGAATGTTGGGTCTACAGAAACTGAAATAGATCTTCCTCCAGAGACAACAGAAAGAGAGAGAGCATTCTCCTAGAGCCAGTGCCCTGAATTTGGACTCGTAGCCTCCTAAACTGTGCAAAACTACATTTCTGTTCTTTAAAATCACTTACTTGTGGTGTTTGTGTTACAGCCCAAGCCCATTGCCGTCGTCGAGTCGATTCCAACTCATAGCAATGACACAAGGTGACCAAGACATCACCTGTGGTGTCCCTCAGGAGACCAAAATCAAAGTAAATAAGGTTCCCAAATCAAAGTGAAAATGTAATTGAAATTCTTTGACGGGTAATGATTATGTTCTCAGATCCAAATTCCAGAATCATTAATGCATCACACAATATTTGGAGTTATTGCAAGTATGTATGTCCACTTCTAATGATGATTACTCAATGACTTCTTGATGCTGGGGACAGGAAAGATTCTCACCCCCACAACCTTTATGGAGAAAAGCAAATAAAAACTCCCTACCACACATCTATTTTCCAAAATTGTACTTTTCAGCAAACAGTAGGGTCAAATGACTTCTTGGTATTCATCTGTGAGGAAATGCTTTAGTTTGAATGTGTACCTCAGAGGAGAAATTTCAGAAGTCACACTTGGATGTCTGGCTGAATTTTAAAGCAGCAACTCTGACAGAGGTCTCCTTTTATGGGGTCCCTGGCAGTGCAGCGGCAGTTTGGCCCTTGCAGTCTAACTCCCACTTATCTTTACAGACTAGCCTCCTCCTAATCCTCTCTTCTTCTCCCTCCCCACACCCTATGAAACTCCTTTGCTGCAGCCACATAGAACTACTTACTGCATCCCTCCCCCCCCCCCCCAGAACACAGGAGCCCTTTGGAGAGTTCCTGCTTTGCCCATACCTTTCCTTGGCATGGAAGTTTCTCTTGCCTTCTTTGTTTGGCACAATTCCTTTATCCTCAAAACACCCCATGACATTTTATGAGCTGTAAGAAACCTTAGAAATCACATCACACTGGCCAGTGGTTAATGTTAGAAGCAGCTCTTGGGAGAATCTAATTTGGCTTTCTTACTGGTTCTTTTCTTTGGAGAGAAGAGATACAATCTAAACTCTTAACTGAACAGGGTAAAAAAAATATACACAAAAGCATTTTGTAAAAGCAGATTCCCTAAGGGTGGTTGGCCTTGCAGACTCTTGCTCTGCTGTGTGAAGCACAGAGAAAGAATACGGCACTCCAGTGTCCAGCCACACAGGCCTGAGCAGTCCTCCATGTAAGCTACAGAGGGATTTCCAGAACATGAATTCTACTGACCCAGCCAGGGACTCCTGGGTGTAATTCTAGCAAGGGAGACAGTCGAGGGAAGAAAGTAAAACCTGTTGCTTTTGCTATTATCTACCTCTGTGTTAAACTGAATAGTGAGAACAAAGTGGTTTGTTTGTTCAACTAGTTTGTTTTTTAGCGAAGTACTTGTTCGTTTTGTTTTGAGGTGATTTCTTTGGAGGGATTAAAGGCAAAGCAGAATGGGAATTATTCGTTTTTTCCATGTAACCTCATAATAACTATAAGTTTGTATAGTCTTCTGGTTCTCACAAAGAGGATTGTATTTGTGTGTGTGTGTGTGTGTGTGTGCGTGTTGAGGGGTGGAGAGACGGGAAGCTGAATCTTGAAAAAGTAAGAGAAGGAAACTACAGTATGGAATGGTGGAAAGTGAGCTAAAGAGAAGTAAATATATGAGTACCTGGAAAAAAGGGAAGAGAAACTCACAAGGGATAGTGGGGAGAAAAGAACCCAAGGAAATATAACACAGTCAAACATAAGAAGATGGAGCTGGATTAGATCTTAAAGAGCGCTGACTATTCTTCTCATTTCAGAGATGGAGAACTTAAGCCCATGGGAGTTAAGTGAATTAACAAATTGGTTAAGGTCAGAGCTAAAACTAACCGGTTGTCATCTAGTTGATTCTGACTCACAGCAACCCTGTGTGTGTCAGAGTAGAACTGTACTCCATAGGGTTTTCAATGGGTGATTTTTCAGAGGTAAATCACCAGACTTTTCTTTCAAGGTGAGTCTGGGTAGACTGAACCTCCAA
Source organism: Trichechus manatus latirostris (assembly GCF_000243295.1). NCBI lineage: Eukaryota > Metazoa > Chordata > Mammalia > Sirenia > Trichechidae > Trichechus > Trichechus manatus. Next base: position 10,287,061 of record NW_004443995.1, read on the forward strand.
CATTTTGGTTAGCAGCTGAGTGTGTAAACCATGAGAAACCATTTTAGTTCTCCTGGAATCCAGATATCTGGGGCACATGGAGTTGGGGTGACCCACTTAGGCCATTTGCCCTTAGATGTCCTTTTGAATCTTGAGCCTTTGAAGGAACTGGTCTCCTAAAAGTCACCTTTAAGTCAAACAATAGTCTTGTTATTTAGTAAGATTGTTTTGCCTTATGCATCGTGCTCTTTTGAAGAATTCAGTCAGTTTCAGGAAACAGAAACTCCAAGCTCTAGCTGGAAGTTGCGTTTAGGATAAATTGGTACTATATAAACACTGTTCTGGGCCCATTTCCACAGCAATGCCGATAAGATGGGGTGTAAGTGTCTTTAGAGTATCTCTCAACTTCAGAACATTTCTGACTCCGCAGTTGAAATGTTACTCCAATTTGCAAATCATATATTAAATAAACTTCAATCCATTTCTATTATTGGCTTAATACGATTTTTGTTTTAACAGAAAATAGTGTCAGAAATGAGACCATGAAAACATCTTCCTGCAACCCCAAATCCTTGATGGAAATCAGGAACTGGACCCACAGAACATGCCTTTTTGATCCCTGCTTCTCTCCAGTCTCTTCAGGACCATGGCGAGAACTCTGGGGTCTTGAGCTCTGTATTTTGTGTTGCAGCTCGACTGATTAATTGAAATTGATTGGAAGTTGTAAAAGACTAGGCCTCAAGCTGGCAGAATAAGCTAGGTTCAGAAAGAATGAACTAGATTCAGAAAGAATCAGCTAGGTTCAAAAAGAATTAACTAGGTTCAGAAAGAATGAAACTAGGTTTCATACAGGAATCTCATTGCCTTTTTACGCCACAATATCAGTGCACTGAACCAAACACCAAGGCAAAGTCCCTACTAGGAATTTTACGACATGCCCCTGCTGAACCCTTTGTGTTCTCTGTTTTTCTCACCATTTCTGAAAGCGTGGTAGGTCTCTCAGGGTCTAGGATCCACGTGTTTGTGTAGAGCTCCTGAATTTATAAGCTTCCAGTCCAAGGTTAGCGGGCCAGTGATTAGAAATGGCATTTGACTCTGATTCCAGAGTCCTAGTCCCTAGTCTGTCATCAGGCCAGCTTTACAAATCCAAGACTTAGTGGGTCAGTAATTTAAAACTGGCATTTGACTCTGATTCCAAAGCCCCAGACCCTAAGCTCTGGGTTAGTCCACAGTTTCACTGATTGATTCTGTCAGTTTTGTTGCTCACATTTAAAGCAAAGTTGATACGTTTGGGATCCCCCTAATTCTAAAGAACTGTTTGTTCTTCAGTTCCCTCTACTGGGATGTTGGCTTGAGGTTCATACAGAAAATACTACGAGCTGTGTAATCGTTTCTGAAAAAATTTTCACTCTATTTTTTTCCTTCCAGTTTGGGAAAATGAGTTCCCATTTGAGTAATCTTTTCTTTCTTCTTTGGGGGACTTTGGTTTTGTGCTCAGTTTTCATCAAAGGCTCTGAGATCCCTCCATCTGAGACTCTGGCAAATTAATAAGTTTTATCTAGAACCTGTTTTTCTGTTGAATCGGGTCAATTTTACCGAAGAATTGCTGTAGACATTTAAAGAAACTGGGTTTCCTATTTGCTTTGCTCTGTGTGGTGTTGGTTAAGACTGTAAGCCCGGTAATTGGAGATTGCCTCACAGGTAAGTGAGTTTATGTGTTTTTTCTGTTTCATTTTGTTCTGAGATCTTGACTCTGACATAAAGAGAGTGTTCTGTCTGAGTTCCTGCCCTATGTCAGATTGGAGGCTGAGGCTGACCAATGCCAGCTTTTTTATGGGGTAGTTTTTAAGTCTCAGTTCTTTCCTCTTCCAGAAAAATGGCTTTCTGTGTGTGCCTATCTTTCTAAATAGCATAATTCTCTAAGGATGATCTCGGCTTTCTGTAGCTACTTTGAGAAACCTTGATAAAAATCGGTCTACTTGAATAGGGCACTGAAAAAGGATGTATTATTTATTTTGATTGATATAACAAGGCCTTAGAAAGACAAAAATTAATTTGCTCCCCTGAAAGACTCTTCTAAAACCACGCAGAAGCTACGGTTATTTTCCTACCTCTGGATGGGATTATTGGAGCCCTGATGGGGCAGTGGTTAAGAAATCAGCTGCTAACCAAAAGGTTGGCAGCTCGAATCCACCAACCACTCCTTGGAAACCCTATGGAGCAGTTCTACTCTGTCCTATAGGGTCTCTATGATTTGGAATCAACTCAATGGCAACAGGTTTGGTTTTTTTGGTTTTATGTTCGATTACAAGTTTTGGTTTTGGATGGAATTATTAAATTAGACCATAATATTCCTTCTAAGAGCTTTATTCTGATCAGTTTGGTGATAAATGAGCACTTACATAAATTTTGTAGTGCTAATATGCCCAGGCCACCATTCATCTGTCAGTTTGTCGTACTGTGGTGGCTTGCATGTTGCTGTGATGCTGGAAGCTACGTCTCTGGTATTTGAAATACCAGCAGGGTGACCTATGGTGGATAGATTTCAGCAGAGCTTCCAGACTGAGATAGACTAGGAAGAAGGACCTGGCAGTCTACTTCTGAAAAAATTGGCCAGTGAAAACCTTATGAATAGCAGCAGAATGTTGTCTGATATAGTGCCAGAAGATGAGCCTCTCAGGTTGAAAGGCACTCAGAACACAACTGGGGAAGAGCTGCCTCCTCAGAGTAGAGCTGACCTTAATGACATGGATAGAGTCAAGCTTTGAGACCTTTATTTGCTGATGTGGCACTACTCAAAATTAGAATAAACAGCTGCAAACATCCATTAATAATAGGAACATGGAATGTACGAAGTATGAATCTAGGAAAATTGGAAATCATCAAAAATGAAATAGAACGCATAAATATTGATATCCTAGGCATTAGTGAGCTGAAATGGACTGGGGTTGGCCATTTTGAATTAGGCTGGTATTGGCCATTTTGAATTGGAAAAAGTCCAAGTTGCACTGAAGGCATTGGTGAAAAACAAGGCTCCGGGAATTGACGAAATACCCATCGCAATGTTTCAACAAATAGATGCAGCACTGGAAATGCTCACTCACTTATGCCAAGAAATTTGGAAGACAGCTACTTGGCCAACTAACTGGAAGAGATCCATATTTGTGCCCATTCCAAAGAAAGGTGATTCAACAGAATGTGGAAATTACCGAACAATATCATTAATACCACACACAAGTAAAATTTTGCTAAAGATTATTCAAGGGCGATTGCAGCAATACATTGACAGGGAACTGCCAGAAATTCAAGCCGGATTAAGAAGAGGACGTGGGACAAGGGATATCTTTGCTGATGTCAGATGGATTGTGGCTGAAAGCAGAGAGTACCAGAAAGATGTTTACCTATGTTTTATTGACTATGCAAAGGCATTCAACTGTGTGAATCATAACAAATTATGGATAACATCACGAAGAATGGGAATTCCAGGACACTTAATTGTGCTCATGCAGAACCTGTACATAGACCAAGAGGCAGTTGTTTGAACAGAACAAGGGGATACTGCGTGGTTTAAAGTCAGGAAGGGTGTGCATCAGGGTTGTATCCTTTCACCATACTTACTCAATCTGTATGCTGAGCAAATAATACCAGAAATTAGACAATATGTAGAAGAATGTGGCAGCAGGATTGGAGGATGACTCATTAACAACCTGCGATACACAGATGACACAACCTTGTTTGCTGAAGGTGAAGAGGGCTTGAAGCACTTACTGATAAAGATCAAAGACTATAGCCTTCAGTATGGATTACACTTCAATATAAAGAAAACAAAAATCCTCACAACTGGACCAATAAGCAAAGTCATGATAAACAGAGAAAAGATTGAAGTTGTCAAGGATTTCATTTTACTGGGATCCACAATCAATGCCCATGGAAGCAGCAGTCAAGAAATCAAACGACATATTGCACTGGGAAACTCTGCTGCAAAAGACCTCTTTAAAGTGTTAAAAAGCAAAGATACTACTTTGAGGACTAAGGTGCACCTGACCCAGGCCATGGTAATTTTTTTTTTTTATTATACTTTAGATGAAGGTTTACATAACAAATAGTTTCTCATTAAACAGTTAGTACACATATTGTTTTATGACATTTGTTCACAACCCCATGACATGTCAACACTCTCCCTTCTCGATATCGGGTTCTCTATTACCAGCTTTCCTGTCCCCTCGTGCCCTCTAGTCCTTGTCCTGGGCTGTTGTGCCCCATTAGTCTCGTTTTGTTTATGGGGCTGTCTAATCTTTGGCTGAAGCGTGAATCTCGGGAGTGACTTCATTACTGAGCGAAAAGTGGATCCGGGGGCCATACTCTCAAGGTTTTCCAGTCTCTGTCAGGCCAGTAAGTCTGGTCTTTTTTTGTGAGTTAGAATTTTGTTCTACATTTTTATCCAGCTCTGTCCAGGACCCTCCATTGTGATCCCTGTCAGAGCAGTCAGTGGTGGTAGCCAGGCACCATCTCGTTGTTACTGGAATTAGTCTGGTGGAGGCCTTGGTATTTATGGTCCATTAGTCCTTTGGACTAATCTTTTGCTTGTATCTTGTTTTCTTCATTCTCCCTTGCTCCGTAAGGAGTGAGACCAGTGAGTATCTTAGATGGCTGCTCACAGGCTTTTAAGACCCCAGATGCTACACACCAAGGTAGAATGTAGAACATTTTCTTTATAAACTGTGTTATGCCAATTGAGCTAGATGTGTCCCCACAGCCCTCAGCCCAGTTTGGATGTGTCTATGGAGCTTCCATGACCTTTCCTTGTACAAGTTGTGCTGGCTTCTCCAGTATTGTGTACTGTGTTACCTTTCACCAAAGTTACCACTTATCTATTGCCTATTTAGTGTTTCCCCCTCACCCCTCCCCTCCCTCGTAACCATCAAAGATTGTTTCTTTTGTGTGTGTAAGCCTTTTCATGAGTTTTTACAGTAGTGGTCTCATACAATATTTGTCCTTTTGTAATTGACTGATTTCACTCAGCATAACGCCCTCCAGATTCATCCATGTTATGAGATGCTTCGCAGATTCATCATTGTTCTGTAACGTTGCATAATACTCCGTTGTGTGTATGTATCATAGTTTGTCCATTTATCTGCTGATAGGCGTCTAGGTTGTTTCCATCATTTTGCTATTGCTAACAATGCTGCAATGAACATGGGTGTGCATATGTCTATTCGTGTGATGGCTCTTATTTCTCTAGGATCTATTCCTAGGAGTGGGATTGCTGGATCATATGGTATTTCTATTTCTAGCTTTCTAAGAAAGCACCATATTGTTTTCCAAAATTGTTGTATCATTTTGCGTTCCCACCAGCAGTGCATAAGAGTTCCGATTTCCCCACAGCGTCTCCAACATTTGTTATTTCCTGTTTTCTTTTTGTCAGTAATGCTGGGGTGAGATGGTATCTCATTGTGGTTTTGATTTGCATTTCTCTAATGGCTAGTGATCACGAGCATTTCCTCATGTGTCTGTTGGCTGCTTGAATGTCTTCTTTGGTGAAGTGTCTGTTCAATTCCTTTGCCTATTTTTTAAATGGATTATTTGTCTTTTTGTTGTAGAGTCGTTGGATTTTCTTGTAGATTTTAGAGATTACAACTTTGTCTGACTTGTAATGTCCAAAATTTTTTTGCCAGTCTGTAGGTTCTCTTTCTACTCTTGGTGAAGACTTTTGAAGTTTAATTTTTAGAAGATCCCAGTTATCTAGCTTACCTTCTGGAGTTTGTGTGTTGTTTGTTATGGTTTGTATCCGTGCATTAGGGCCTCTAGCATTGATCCTATTTTTTCTTCTATGAACTTTATGGTTTTTGGCTTTATATTTAGGTCTTTGATCCATTTGAATTAGTTTTTGTGTATGGTGTGAAGTATGGGTCCTGTTTCATTTTTTTGCAGATGGACATCTAGTTTTGCCAGCACCATTTGTTAAAAAGACTGTCTTTTCCCCATTTGATGGACTTTGGGCCTTTGGCAAAGATCAGGTGACCGCAGGTGGATGGATTTACATCTGGGTTCTCAATGTTGTTCCATTGGCCAATGTGTCTGTTGTTGTACCAGTACCAGGCTGTTTTGACTACTGTAGCTGTATAGTAGGTTCTGAGGTCAGGTAGTGAGAGTCCTCCTACTTTATTCTTCTTCAATAGTGCTTTACTTATCCAGGGCTTCTTTCCTTTCCATATAAAGTTAATAATTAGTTTTTCCATCTCTTTAAAGAATGTTGTTGGTATTTGGATTGGGATTGCATTGTATTTGTAAATTGGTTTAGGTAGAATTGTCATTTTCACAGTGTTGAGTCTACCTATCCATGAGTGTGGTATGTTTTTCCATTTAGGTAGATCCCTTAGTAAAGTCTTTTGATAAAGAAAAGTTTTTAATTTTTATGAAGTCCCGTTTATTTATTTTGTCTTTTGCTGTTTGTGTTTTTGTTATTATATTAGATAATCCATTGTTAAAAGCTAGGCCCAACAGCATTGCCCCTACATTTTCTTCTAAGAAATTTATGGTTTTAGTTTGCACATTCAGGTCCTTAATCCATTTTGAATTTGTATATGATGTGAGAAATGGATCCTGTTTCATTTTTATGCACGTGAAAATCCAATTTCCCCGACACCATTGTTTGAAGAGACTCTTCTTTCCCCATTGAATGTGCTACTGCAATAACGCAAATTGGAGCTGCCTGCTGCAATAGCCAATTCTGAGACAGGGGTGAGGTGAGCTGCAAGAGTTTTATTATATATTGATATATAGGAGACAGAGGGGAATAGATTCCTCCAAAAACCTGTCTCCCCCACTGGAGATCAGCTGAAAGCTTTTATAGGGACAGGATTATGGGTCTTAGAAGTTTGTGTTAACTCCCCTTTGAGGTGGTCACGTCCCAGATGAGTTAACCTTTTACTGATATTCTTGAGGGTTATCTGGTAACATCCTGGGTTTCTTGTCACAAGATGGTGCTTTGTTTGGTTTTTTCATTCCTAGATCATTATTACTTGTTTTCTGCCCTCCAAGGAGGAACATCGGTTAATCTTAAACCTTTTGTCCTTTTGTAGAGACTGGAACAGGAGGGAAAAACAAGATCATGAGACAATGTGGGGGTTAGCAATGGGGAGTAATAATAGTGAGCCAGACCTGTGCAGCCTCTTCCAAATGGACTTGTCAAAAATCAGTTGACCATGGATGTGTGGGTTGATTTCTGTACTCTCAATTCTATTCCATTGGTCTATGTGCCTATTGTTATACCAGTACAAGGCTGTTTTGATTACCATAGCTGTATAATATGTTTTGAAATCAGGACATGTGTGTCTGCCTACTTTGTTCTTCTCTTTTAACATTGGTAGTGCAGTGATTAAGCGTTTGGCTGCTAACCAAAATGTCTGCAGTTTGAATCTTCCAGCTTTTCCTTGGCAACCCTACTGGGCGGTTGTACTCTGTCCTATAGGGTCGCTGTGAGTCACAATCGACTCGACGGCAACAGGTTTATTTGGGGTCTATTGAACGTTTTTGGTCAAAGATTCTATAACAAATCCTGATCAAAATTGAGGAACTGAAAAACAATCTTAATTATCCTGGAATCCAAACTTTTGGTGACCCTCCCAGGCCATTTGCTCTTAGATGTCCTTTTGAACCTTGAGCCTTTGAAGAAACTGGTCTCCTAAAGGTCACCTTTAAGTCAAACAATAGTCTTGCTAATTAGTAAGATTGTTTTGCCTTAGGCATTGTGCTCTTTTGAAGAATTCAGTCAGTTTCAGGAAACAGAAACTCCAGGGTTTAACTGGAATCTGTGTTTAGGGTAAATTGTTATTATATAAACACTGTTCTGAGTTCATTTCCATGGAAATGATGATAAGATGGGGTATAAGTGTCTTTAGAGGATTTCTCATCTTCAGTACATTTCTGACTCCCTAGTAGAAATGTTACCCCAATTTGCAAATCGTGTATTAAATAAACTTCAGTTAATTTCGATTATTGGCTTAATATGATTTTTGTTTTAACAAGCATTTGCATCACTCAAGGACTCTGAGCTAAGTCTAGAATTTAGGATTCTTGCTCCATGAAGTACAAGACTGTGTGTGGTTGGTGGAGGTCAGAGGAGAGAACTCTGAGCTAAAGACAGGGCAACAGTATGATTTCCTGTTCACTACAGTATCTCTGTGAGTCGGAATTGACTCCACTGCAACAGATTTTCTTTGATAAGGTCGCTATAAGTCAGAATCGACTCAACCGCAATGGTTTTTTTTTTTTTTAAGTTGTTAAAGGATTATACCTTTATGAGGCCAAATTGTTATAGCAATAACGCGGATTGCAGCCACCTGCTGCAATAACCAATTCCGAGACGGGGTGAGGTGAGCAGCAAGAGATTTATTATATATTGATATATAAGAGACAGAGGGGAATACATTCCTCCAAAAACCCGTCTCCCCAACTGGAGATTGGCTGAAGGCTTTTATAGGGACAGGATTATGGGTTTTAGAAGTTTGTGTTAGTTCCCCCTTGAGGTGGTCATGTCTCAGATGAGTTAATCTTTTACTGGTACTCTTGGGGGTTATCTCGCAACATCCTGGTTTTCTTGTCACAAGATGGGTGCTTTGTTCAGTTTTTCATCCTCAGATCATTATCATTTGTTTTCCACCCTCCAAGGAGGAACATAGGTTAATCTTAAACCTTTTGTAGAGACTGGAACCAGAGGGAAAGACAATATCATGAGACAATGTGGCAGTTAGCAATGGGGAGTAAGTAATAGTGAGCCGGGCCTATGCAGCCTCTTCCAATCCTCCCTTTTATTGAAAGTTTCTCAATCTTGGGAAACAGGGCGTTGCTTCTTTTCTGGCTGTGCCCTGCTGGTTAGGGGCGTCACCTGGGGTGAGAAACCTCCCCGGGTATTGACTAGGGGCCATAGGTGGGGGTGAGTTAGAGTGGAAATTGGCTGCATCTTGGTGAATTAGATGACATTCGTCCTCAGAACTTGAAAAAGGGGTGTCCCGACTTATCAGGGTAAAAATTTTTCTAGCCTTAAGGGTGTTTTTAGTTCCTTTTGTTAATATTCCCATAAAACAGGCAACACAAAAACAAACTAGAATAATCACTATTCTTAAGGTTCCTCTTTCGTGCTCTTCTATGGCCCGCTTAACTGGACCTACTGGAGTTAGGGTTGAGACTACACATGGGAGGGTCAGAGTGTCCCCAGCTTGCAGGGTCAGTGTCCCCTTTGCCTGTAGGATCACCTGCACCTTTTCTGTCCAGGTCTCCTGGAAAAATAGAAAGATAGAGGGAAATAAGGTCAAAATCATTGTATTGTAAGCTTCTTGAACTTGTACTTCAGGCCCTGAATTGGAGTAGAAGAGTATGGTGGCTCTTTGTTTTCTGCTTCTTTCTCTTCTTCTGGCGGGGCTGCTTTTACTCTCGAGTGATACACCCACATGGCTACTCTTGTTAATTTCAGAGAGTGAGGGGTCAGGAGAACTTCAGAAGGTCCTTTCCACTGAGGAGCAAGTTGATTATCCAGGGGTTGATTCTTCCAGGTTTTCAACAGGTCCTGATCTCCAATCTCTGGGTTGGAACCTGTGGAGGTGAGTGTCAGAAGGAAAAGACAAACGAGAAGAAACATACTGATTATGTTTATGACAGCTCTCAGAGAATGGACCCAGTCTCTTTTCTCTACCTTGGTCATCACTGAGGTGGAGAAAAGGCGACTTTTTCAGGAATGGTCTCCCTTATATTAATTTGTAAGGGCTCAATTTGAGCCCATTTCAAGGGGCTACCCTGATTCTGAGCAGGGCAATGGGGAGAACTGGTATCTAAGTGGAGCTTGTCTCCTGGCAAAGTTTCACCAAGGACTTTTTCAGAGTATGGTTCATCTTTTTGGTCTTTCCAGTCGAGTGTGGTTTCCAGGCTAAGTGTAATTTCCAATTTATATCTAAAAGCTTATTTACTTCTTGAGTGACTGTTGCCATAAAAGCTCTCCTGTTGTCACTCTGTACTGACATTGAAAGATCAAAGCGGGGTATGATTTCTTTGAGTAATGCTTTGGTCACTTCTTGGGCTCATTCGGTTTGACAAAGGAATTGCTTCCACCCACCCTGATTAGGTGTCCACAAAAATCAGCAGACATTTAAAATTTCTAGGTGTCCAGGGCATTATACCACTGCCACCTGAAGGGGATCATTGATTGCCTTCAGGAATTCTAGGATTTCTGTTACATGTTTTATTTCTTTGTTGGCAGATGTCAGAAGTCCCCCTTCTTTCTACAAGGCATCATGTGAGTGAAGGACCAGATGGGCATATTTATTATCAGTATACACAGTTATGCGTCTTCCTATTCCTAGTCGCAGGGCCTACCAGAGGACTATGAGTTCAGCCTTTTGAGCCGAAGTGCCAGCAGGAAGTGGACCTGCCTCTAAGAACTCAGTTCGTGTCACCACCGCATATCCTATCTTGTGGCATCCTTCATATAGAAAGCTACTGCCATCTGTATACATTTCTATCTCTGGGTCAGTCAAGGGAACATCTGAGAGATCTGGTCTGCTAGAATAAACTTCTCCGGTTATCTCTAGGCAGTCATGTACTGGGGCATCTTCCGAAATAGACAGCAATGTGGCAGGATTGAGGGAGGAGACAGCCTTCAGAACCACGTTTGAGTTTTCTAACAAGATTGCCTGACTTTTTCCCATCTGTCCTGCTGTGAACCAACCCCCTCCCCTTTTGTTCCAAAAGAGGCAAAACTGTATGTGGTGTGTTTACCATTACTTTTGGTCCAAGTGTGAATTTCTTGGCTTCCTGTAACAGGTCACATGTTGTAGCCACAGCTCGAAGTCAAAGGGGCCATCCCCAGGCCGAGCTGTCCAGCTGTTTTGAAAAGTAGGCCACCGGTCGCCTGGCTGGTCCCAGGGTTTGAGTTAGTACCCCCACAGCAATTCCCTGTCTTAATATCAGTCCATTCAACGGCAAATAGAGGCTGAGACTCGGGGTATAGAGGAATACAAAAGAGTGCTCTAGCTTTTAAAGTAATTTTAACCGGTGCGGCTGACTTGGCTCGCCCAGGCCTTTCTTATGCCCAGGCCTCTGGATTCACCTTTTGTTGAATATGGAAGGGAATGCCATTAAGTTTCACTATTTCTTCTTGCAACAGTGTCGCCTGCGAGGCGCATGCATTTTCAGGCTGGATCTGTAGAAAATGGAAAGGAACAACTCTGCCATCCTATTTGGGTTACTCCGATAAGGAGGATTGTGATTCTCTTAATTATACAAGTCAGAGGTGGGGAAAGGAGTATGTACTAACATTGTTCCTCCTTCGGCTGGAATTTTTCTCAGAGTAAATTGCCCTGCCCGAGCCCCGGCCCTATCCTCACCGAAAATAGTACCCTGACGGGTGTGTGTGTTGTGGGGAGACCATACCTGATGAAGTCGGACCCTTACTTCCTGATTCCCTTCCTTCCTCAAATTCTCTCAAGCTGGCCGGACTAGAATCAGGCTCAGCCCTTTCTGTGGGGGACTCTGCCGTCATTCTTCGACCTGACCTGTCGGCTTATATATGGGGGTGGGTGGAGCCGAAGCAGTTATCGGGGCTATTCCTTCTAAGAGGGGGCCCTCTGGTGAGGATTCAGGAAGCACTTTTGCCTTCAGCTTTTCCTGGAAAAGAACCTGGTTAAAGGGATTTAAAGTTTGATAGAGAGACATGAAAGCTTAAATGTAAGAAAATTTGTCCCATTTTTCCCACAAAACAAGTCAAGCTGAAAAATTGTGCTGTAATCCAAAGACCCATTTTGGAGACAATGTTTCTGGTCCCCCAGCTGGTGTTGGGGCCATACACTGTTACATGAGCATATCATTTTCTTTCTAGTTATAGGTTCATACCTATATCTCCTCCAGTTTGTTAGAATGCGGCCTAGAGGAGATTTGGCTGGGATAGATGGGCCTCCCTCTATAACAGGTGTTTGTTTATGCATAAGCAGCATCAGTAAATGCTTTTCATGTGCCTCAACAGCAACTACATTTTGCAAAACCTGAGATTGAGTATTATTATAAATATAGCAACATTTATCTATTTAGGCACAAACTGTTTCTTGAGAGACTAACAGGAAAAGCTAATACTATTCTATTTTGTAAAATCATAGCTCAAATTTAGATACTTCTCTGGTTATGATAGTCACAACTTTGCTAAGTTTACCAACAGAATTTCTAATTCAAGAGTTACAATATCTAAACCCATTAGTTAGATACTTTAGGAGAAAGGAAAATGATTTCTTATATCTAGAAAGTAGGACCTTAAAACATCAGCAATATTCCCACATAAAACCCATAGTTTCCTTTCGTTTACTCAGTCTTGTGTAGTTAATTTCTGTTCTAAGTGATTCTGGATCAGTCACAGTCTGTGAACTCATCAGCTTCTGCATAAGCGTTCTGGAAATTTTGATTGAGTCTAGTCACAGTCCTTTGAGCAAGTCCAACGTAGTCCATCTTTTTGTTGAGATATTTTGGTCAAACGTTTTCAGTATATCAACAAAGTAAAAACTTATCTGCAGATGACAAAACTTAATATGGCCATGATTAACTTATAAAAATAATACTTTTAATAGTGAAAGACCTGATAGAAATTAATTACAAGTGCAACGTAAAGGCCAAATAAAACCAGTTTTTTTAAAAAAAACTTTAGATAAAAATATTTCTAAGTATAACCATAACCGTATTCAAAGAGCTTCAGATGTAATACATAATAACTCTGAGACAAAATACCATATAGTAAGGATATACCAAGAATATACCAAGGTTATCAAATCTCTAAATACCTGAATTGTAGTAAAAAAAAACTTCATAGGTAAATGATGTGAATTCTCCAGTCAAACCATTGGCTTTGATGATGCTAGATTCAAAAAGATAAGGTTGTAACCAAGTTAGCAATAAAGAAATAATAATATTATGGGTCACTGTGAAACAATACTTAAGTTATTTAACCAAAGATCTTAAAGTAAAAACCTTATCTTTCTTTTCTAAAAGCCATGTGGCTTAGTATTCAGACTCAGGAATCTTTTTCTAATGAGAGGCCAAACCTTCGTCTTCCAGGCAGACTACACAAAGAATAAATTAACCCTTTAACTTAGAAATCAAAAGAAAATTTTGTTATTTTAACAGTGAGAAACCTAATTCTTTGTTTTATATGCTACTTAACATTAAAACTCCTAAAAATCTTATAAATTAAACCATTAAACTTTAGTCAGATAAAACTTGACCATATCAAATAAATTTCTTTTTCAATAAATCTCTTAAATGTTGTCTTTGTTGCATACCTCTTATACTGCATCCCTTTAAATGGCAAAAATGAACACTCATTAGTAGGCTTAAATAGATATCTGTCTATCCTTTCTCTTGTGGCATAAAAAGCCAAAGTATATAAGCTTAAATTATAACAAATATCTATTAACTCAATTTAACATCAGTAAGTTACCTGAAATGTATTGGGAATTATTTTAAGCCTGTATACCATAAATCATAACTGTTGTTGAAAGAAAGTCTGTTTAAACATTCCAAGTTTTTATTCAACTTTTACTATTTCTCATATTTTTCCCAACCTAATTTTTAGCCCTTAAGGATTTTATGAACTGGCTTTGGAAATCACAAAGTCTCTGTTTAATTGACCAGTTCATTGATATGGATATAACTTTAAGCCTCTGACTACTGCTGGAACCATTTTTTCAGGCCATTTTAGGTGTGTCTTATTGTGATTTCTATTGTTTGACTTCTTAGAGTTCCCCTAGAATAGAGAGAACTTGTTTACAGTTCTGTTATTGGGATCCACTCAATTTCTGATAACTATAGCAAAGCAGCAATTTTCTTTATCTTTTGTCTTAAATGAGTCTCCACCTAGCTGGAAAGGGTCTTTCAAAAGCTTCCCTTGAGCGAAGACATTTACATATGTTTAAGTTGATGGAGGCATTTTGAAAGGCTATCTACCCGGTAAATACCAAAGCTCTTTCAGGAAAAAAGGAGACAGAAAGACCACATAAACTCACCAGACAATACCACACAAAAAAGGATATGCAGATCTTAGTTTCTTAAAGTGCGCATAGCAATTTTTTGGTAAGATCGACTCAATTCAATGGAAAAAACAGGTTCTAGACAAAACTTATTAACTTGTCAGAGCCTCAGATGGAGGAATATTAGACCTCTTGACAGAACCTGAACATCAAGCAAAGTTCCCTAAAGGAAAAAACGGACAACACAAATGAAAGCTCATTTTCCCATAGTGACCACTGAAATTCCAAGTTCCTTCTGGTATACTCAGTTTATAATGTTTTTAAATATGAACTCCAAACCAGTGAATCAGTAGTAAGAGGGGAAACCCAGGCTCATTTATCAAAGATATTAAGCGATAAGGTTCAAGCTTTTGGTTTCCTTCTTTCTGAACTTCTCTCTTAATAGCAGTATCAGGGCACCCAAGTAGATGGTATAATACTAGTTACACACAGACAATGGACACGACAGACACACAACCATAGTAAACGAATGGACAGGACAGACACAAAACCACAGGAAACGAATAAATCCCGCAAGCTGACGGAGGTGATCTTGACCCCTTCAACCTCTCAGACAGCTCTGTCTGCCAAAAGAGGTGATCTTAGAGAATCTCAACCTCCCAGACACACTCATGAGAAATCCCACAAGCTGATGGAGGTGCTCTTGACCACTTCAACCTCTCAGACGGCTCTGCCTGCCAACAGAGGTGATCTGAGAATCTCAACCTCCCAGACACACTTACAAGCATTCACACATCCAGAACCAGAACTCTAGAGTCACCAGGAGTCCCTACTTGCAAGCCTACTCTAGGGGATGATCATCTGGGGCACCTGTTGCCTCAGAAACCAAGAGCTCAGGTCCCACTCCAGAAACCTTGGGCCTGCCCTATCCACCAGGGCCCTGAGCGCAACAGGGAGAGGAGTCATGGACTTACCTTGGGATCCCTCCTATGCTGGTCTTGCTTTTCTTTCACCCACCTCTTTTGGCGCAGTTGGGGACCAGTGGTACTGTGACAGACCCAGGTCTGGCTGATAGTCTCCCCAGAGGCAAATGAAACCTGTCGCTGCTGCTTGTCAGGAGAGCTGTAGATCAGCCCCAGGCCCTGCCCCGGGGCTGCTGCGTCTCAAGAAGCTGGAGTACCCCGTACGGGCCACCAAATTTGTTACAGCAATAACACGGATTGGAGCCACCTGCCGCAATAGCCAATTCTGAGACAGAGGTGAGGTGAGCAGCAAGAGGTTTATTACATCGATATATAGGAGACAGAGGGGAATAGATTCCTCCAAAAAACCCATCTCCCCAACTGGAGATTGGCTGAAGCCTTTTATAGGGACAGGATTATGGGTCTTAGAAGTTTGTGTTAGTTCCCCCTTGAGGTGGTCATGTCTCAGATGAGTTAATCTTTTACTAATATTCTTGGGGGTTATCTTGCAACATCCTGGTTTTCTTGTCACAAGATGGGTGCTTTGTTCAATTTTTCATCCTCAGATCATTATCACTTGTCTTCCACCCTCCAAGATTAATCTTAAACCTTTTGTAGAGACTGGAACCAGAGGGAAAGACAAGATCATGGGACAATGTGGCGGTTAGCAATGGGGGGTAAATAATAGTGAGCCAGGCCTATGCAGCCTCTTCCAAAATTATGATTCATACAAATATAAAATGAACATGCATCACTGATTATATTTAATTCATTAATTGTTGAGGGAACCAGTAACAAGTTAAAACTTGTTGAAAAAAAGAATTCAAATTTAAAGTACCATGTACTTATATGGGCAGAGAAGGAATGCTGAAATGAATTTACAATTAAATGAATATGGGCCTCTTCACAGGCAATAGGAGCTCTGGTGGCACAGTGGGTAACAGCTTGGCTGCTAACCAAAAGATTGGCAGTTCAAATCCACCAGCCGCTCCTTGGAAACCCTATGGGGCAGTTCTCCTCTGTCCCATAGGGTCACCGTGAGTAGGAATCAACTTGATGGCAATGAGTTTGTTTTTTTTTGTTTTCACAGGCGATAATCAATTGCATTTGTGTTTGTACGGACAAGAATCATTTACACTACTGTCAGCATTCCACAATTTATAGAGTTGTAAAATAGCGCAAAAGCAACGAAAGGCTGAGAGAACCAGGAAGAGTACGTTAAACAGGACACTCAGTAACCTTTTTTTTTTTTCATTCGGAAATCTTGTACAATTACTCCCAACAGCAGTATATAGTTGGAGCTGAAGGAGAGCACTTTATGCTCACAGGATTGTTGGAGAACCAGGCTGAAAAAATGTGAAGGATTTAGGAATACAGCCAAGGTCATGTTGGAGGCACCTCTGGTCAGGGTGCTTCTGCTGCCACTGACTTCACTGGACACTTGCCACCAGCATTGTAGATTCCTCATATGGCCACCTGACCCTGCAACTGTGGGCTACTTTCTCAGCATTCACTGCTTTGCGCAGGGTATCAAGCTGACCCCGGTCACGTGCTCTCACCCTAGCTGCTATGGGCTAGAGAGAAGGACTCTCTGGCCACTTAATTTTGATATGGAAAGCCAAGACTCACTCAGTGAGGGCTTTCCCTAAAATAGGCAGGATATGTGATGCTGGGTAGTAAAAAACAACAAAAAACTGAAAATATTTACTACAAGTACTGTTCTGTTGTTTTTAGTTGCCATGAATCGGGTACACAAAACAATAGGAGAGGCACCAAGCTTTTTCTGGAGAAAGATAATGTAATGAAATGGGAAGAGTGAGGGCTTTGGATTCAGATATTCCAGGTCTATGCCAGGCTCTTGTCCCTGGGTAATGCAAATGGTTACCATGCTAGGCTGCTATAACCAAAAGGTTAGAGGTTCAAATCAACCCAGAGACACCTCAGAAGAAAGTCCTGGAGATCTACTTCTGAAAAATCAGCCATTGAAAACCTTATGGAGCAAAATTCTACTCTGACACACATGGGGTCACCGTGAGATAGAATCTACTCCATGGCAAATTTTTTTTTTTTTTTTAATGCCAGAGTCTACCATTTACTAGCTGAGTTGTTCTGGGAAAATTATGAACCTCTCTGAAACCCAGTTTTCTCATTTTTAGTAATATTAGTATCTGCCTCACTAATCTTCAAAACTCTTTATAATTTGGCCCTTCACTATGACTTAATATTCAGCTACTCTCCCCTTGCTAAATTCTGCTTCAGCCCCACTGGCTTCCTTGCTATTCTTTGAGCACGCAAACACACATCTGCCTCAGGACCTTTGCACTTGCTGGTTCCCATGCCTGAAAAATGTCCTACCTTATGGCTTGTTCCCTCACCTATTTCTTTCACCTCTACTGTCATATGTCATCTTAGCTCTGAAAATGCCCTCCCTGACACTAGTACCTAAAATTGTAACCCCTTCCACCTGCACTGTCTCTCTCTCTTCCCTGTTTTATTTTTCTTCATAACGTTTTTTACTAGTCTGTCTCCTTTCTCTAAAACGTAGGTTACATGAGAGCAGGAAACTGAGTCTGTTTTTACATGCCAGTGCAATGCCTGGCACATAAAACAAACAACAAAAACCAAACCCATTGCCATCCAGTCAATTTTAACTCAGTAGAACTGCCCTATAGGGTTTCCAAGGAGTGGCTGAGGATTCAGACTGTCGACCTTTTGGTTAGCAGCCTGAGCTCTTAACCACTGAGCAACCAGGGCTCCTGGCACATAAATAGTGCTCATTAAATATCTGTTGGATGAATAAATGATTGCAAAGTGTCTGGCATACAGTAGGCACCAAATAAATGCTAGTTATTGCTATTTTTATCAGACTCCTCTGGCAAGCCACCCCCATGCTGATCTGCTTTCCCAGAGGGCTTCTTGCTGCCCTAATCCTCTCTGCCTTTGTGATCTAGTAATTGAATTTAACTAGTCCAGGAATTTATTCTCCCAATTTCCCAGCTAATCAACATAAAGCAGTCAGAACACTACAGTATTCATTTCAGCAATGACTTTCAGGAGCTCATATTCATTCTGCTCCTTTGTTCTTTAATGTATCTGACCTGTGGTGGTGGTCCTAAATGGTTTGTATTGTAGATGGGCAAAAGCTGCTACGAGTACCTTGAAGTATATTTTAAAGCACGTTGGAGACAGAACATGTGATCATTAGGAACAATCACTCTATCTTTTATATCCACCATTAATTCTTTAGTGTCATCGTATAGTTGTTATAAAGAAATGGTGGAGAAACACAATGTCTTGAATACAAACAGATGTAGGCCAGCTACCATATGTAGGTAGACCTCAGTGCATGCGTAAGCGCTCCTAATGCTGAAATTAGCATAAAAAACCCATCAGCAAAGTGAAATGAAAACTACAATAAGGGACTGGAGACCTGCATTCTAGTCACTAGCTAGAGATCTGATCTTCAGCAATGCATTGAATCTTTTTTTTTTTTTTTTTTACTCAAAACTGTTCATT
>NW_004443995.1:10313683-10321502 GCF_000243295.1 Trichechus manatus latirostris
AGGGTTTCAGGATTGTTGATTCTCTGTTTGGCTTAGTTTTTCGGATCTTTGTTGTGGAGGGACGGCGTGGTGCTTCTGCCTAGACCGCCATCTTGCCGGAGTCCTCCGCATTGAACCTTTTTTGGAATTTGATTCTCCGCTCTGAAAATGAGAGGGCTGGACCAGGTGATTTTCAAAGATGGCTTCCAGCTGTAGGACCTTAAGCTCTCAATGAATGAATAAACCATAAGGGAAACCCCAGGGTGGCCAGCAGCTTTACACACAGGAACAAAGACAATACATCTTTAAAGTGATGTGCAACTGGGCTGTCTGCCTTTGCAACTAAATGACAAAAATATTTTGACCAGGCCTTTGTTTGTTTCCGCCTAGTTGGAAGTAAACAGAGTTTATTCTAGGAAACATCATGTTATCTTTATGAATTTCCTCATTCCAAGTCTCTTCTGGCCCAGGTTGCTCTGCCCTTCCACTTGAATAAAAATGGCTTCCCCATCTCACACTCATTATACTTTGATTAAAATTTATCTATGTTGTAGTACTACTTTAGCCAGACTTTTGGAATTTAATCTTGTTATTTCTATTTCTGAAATGAAAAAGACAACCAAATTGGTGGAAAAATGTGTAGTTGTGTGTAGTCTCCAGAAAGCACGTTTGGTTTAACCCAACTCATCTCCAAGACTTGAATCCCAATTTTTCTTTACAGAGTGAAAAAAAGGAAGGTAAAAGGAGTGGGACCTAGCCTTCCTACTGCTTCCCCCAGCCCCACAGCGAGGGACAAGGACTGGGGTAGGGAGCCAGACCTAGGTTGCTCGTGTGGAGGGGCAGGGGTGAGGCCTAGAGACCCCCAGAATAAGCCTTCCCTGCAGCACATGATCGGCCTTTTTATAACCAGCTGTGTCTTTCCCTACCTCAGCCCCAAGATCGTCCGATATGTTGTATATTTTCTTATGTAGTAATATCCCTTTAGTTTAAGCTTCAGACGGTAGCTTCCCTTAATTGTTTTTTTTTTTTTTTTGGTTTGTTTGTTTTCGCTTTTGTTTGATTTTTTAGGGTAAATCCATAGATCTCCTATATTTTTAAACCTTTGGTGTATTGTTGTATCATTTCCCTCATTACTCAAAACCAAACCTGTTGCCCTTGAGTAGATTCTGACTCATAGCGATCCTATAGGACAGAGTAGAACTTCCCCATAGGGTTTCCAAGGAGCAGTTGGTGGATTCAAACTACTGACCTTTTGCTTCGCAGCAGAACTCTTAACCACTGCGCCACCAGGGCTCCTTCCCCTCTTCAGGAGAGGTATTTTGGGGCTTGTATATTATAAGTCAAGGGGCCTGGGTGGCACAAGTGGTTTGCAATCAGCTGCTAACCTGCAGGTTGGCAGTTCTAACCCACCCAGTGGCTCTGCGAAAGAAAGGCCTGGTGAACTGCATTTGTAAAGATTACAGCCCAGAAAACCCTCTGGGGCAGTTTTACTCTGTAACATACAAGATTTCCATGAGTTGGGGGCTGACACAATGGCAGCTAACAAGAAGAACAACAACATATTGCAAGTCAGTGTTGCTAAATCCACTAAAGGGAATCTGCTTGCTAAAAAGATGTAAGGTTCAAAAAAAGTACTAACTTTGTATTAAAAGCTTGAATATTGTACAAAAAGTTTACACAGCATATTAAAAATAATTGTCTTTTTAAAAAAATTTTTATCTGTGTTTTTCTTTCTTTCTTTTTTTTTCCAGTAAGGTGTTATTTTTGTGAGCAGGAAAAAAAACAGTATTTTAAAAAATTTACCAAACAAATAGTTTTATTTTAAACAAATTCACTTCAGTGAACATCAGCACAATGAAACGAAGACCAAATCAAAGAAAAATGTCAGGAACAAATTTGCCTTCAAGAAGTTATCACGTGTCCATTTTCACAATGCTGCTGCCCAAGAATGGAGAGGAAATTCCGACCCCTTGAAAGAGGCTGGCATCTCTCCTCAGTTTCATTAAGTGAGAGACTTCTTTATCACATTTATAATATTATTAGTTTTTTTTTGTTTTACGTAAATTTCTGGCAACTAACTATTGTATTAAGTAAATGAAACTTCTTTTGCAAATTCTACTCCTTGTTAGGAATGACCCGATTGCCTTGAATAATTAAGTAATTACCAGAAAAATCAGAACATATTGTTCCCCACATTATTGAGACTAGCCATCTGCCTTGCTTTGACTTATTTTTCATAGAATTGTCTGAGTGCCCAGGAGTTCTAATGATTTCAGTTTTATTATGTACCAAATTTCTGATGATAATAACAACAGCAGTGATATGTATGAGTACAACCACAGTAACAAGTACTTAGGGTTTTATGGTTTACAAAGCACTTGTGCACATATTCTCAAATGATTCGCAATATTGCTATGTCCAGACAAGGAAACTGATTCTGAATGGTCGAGAGGCCGGCCCAGTGTCAGCACTGCAAATACTAACTGGAAAAGAAACCATTTATCCACTCAGAGACCCATTTTCTTCCTCTTTCTTAAGAACATCTTGAGGTAATGAATGTAAAGTGCCTATATTCAGTGTCTGGCACGTAGTAGGTACTCAAGAAATATTAGCTCTCTTCTCTCTCTCCTTTTCCAAATTGCATCCTGTGCCCAGAACATCATTTGGAAGTGAACCCCTTGGTATGGACTGCCTGACCTCTCTGTCTTTGCTTATTTATCATAATGAGGGGCTCTTAGGCATTTTCAGGAGCCTCTGGGTGGTGCAAATGGTTAACGTGCTCAGCTGCTAACTGAAAGGTTGTAAGTTTGAGTCCACCCATAGGCACCTTGGAAGAAAGACCTGGTGATCTATTTCCAAAAAACCAGCCATTGAAAACCCTGTGGATCAGAGTTCTACTTTGACACACATGTAGTTGCCCTGAGTCAGAATTGACGTGACAGCAACTGGTAACTGGTAGACATTTCCATGCTCTTGTAGACCAGGACTGTAGTGACAGTTCCAGGACTGCAGATCTGTGAGAGCTGATCTATCCACTCTTGGCCCCTCGCACAGTGTCCAGCACAAAGTTCTCGTTTCCGTTGCCCTCAAGTCAATTCCAACTCATAGTGACCCTTTAGGACAGAGTAGAATTGCCGCATAGGGTTTCCCGGTCTGTAATCTTTACGGAAGCAGACTGCCACATCTTTCTCCCTTGGAGCGGCTGGTGGGATTGAACTGTTGAACTTTTGGTTAGCAGATAAGCACTTAACCACTGTGCCACCAGGGCTCCTTTAGCATGAAATAGGCCCTCAATAAGTACCTGTGTGTGAATTATTGAGCCATTGAATGAATGCGCGTGTTTGGCTCCTAGACACAGCACACTGAAACATCCTGGGGAGCCTGACAACTTGGGAGTTTTTTGGGTCAGTTGCACAGTGCCCTGTGAAGCCCCTGGGCCTGTCCTATGCTTTCCCAGTAGAGACCAGATAAGCTCTACTCTCCCTTCCATTTCCATTATTTTGGATTTCTGATACTGGTGTCAACAGTCCTCTTTTCCATGCCCCAGTCCTCTTCTCTTGTGATTCTCAGAGGCTCCCTAACTGAGGTGGTGGAGGTGTGATTATGAACAACCTCTGCTGGTGTAGCCATGTGCAGGAACTACTAAGGGTAGTCCTTTCTGGATGATGTATTTCTTCATCCAGGTCTGTTGCCCCTTGTGGACACTGAGGAAAGGAGAGTTTTTAAAGCCAGAGAACCTTATAGAAGGGTTCTGTGAATGGAATTTAGGGGATCTGAGGACATGGATGGAAAAAACTACGCTTTTCTTTTCACGCAGTGGTTAAGAGCTTGGCTGCTAACCAAAAGGTCAGCAGTTCGAATCCACCAGCCGCTTCTTGGAAACCCTGTGGAGCAGTTCTGCTCTCTCCTATTGGGTTGCTATGAGTTGGAATCGACTCTATGGCAACAGGTTTTCCAACTGAAAATTAGCATTTTCTCCAGTTATGAATACAGCAACACATCACAGTGGTGTTAGCTGTACGTATGACTTTTTCATTAATAGAAATCACAGATATTTTCACATCATATTACAGTTGTTGCAAATATCTCAAAATATCACCTACACTCATCACTACTTTGAAATTATGATAGTTATTTGACCTACCACTGGATCTTATTACTTAATGTGTTAATAAAGAAGACATATTGTCTGCCTACCATAAATTTATTTAAAAAAATTCTTTGATAACTGTATTTTGAGATACTTGTAATTAATATTCCTGTATTAACTTTATATATTGTTTTAGCGTACTATTAATTACTGTTAATTTAATTTATTAATATAAGGTATTAAATTAACATAACTCTGTATTTTTTTAATAGAATTGGAAGTAACCAAATTGCGACTTCTATGGTTTAATACTTTTAATTAGTCTAATCAACTAAAGGGACTCAAGGGCAACTAATGACAACAGCAATCATGTAAAATTTAAGGTGCTTTTATATTTATTCATTTATTTTAATTTTTTTTAATGTACTTTAGATGAAGGTTTACAGAACAAATAGTTTCTCATTAAATAGTCAGTACACATATTGTTTTATGACATTGGTTAACAACCCCACGACATACCAACACTCTCTCTTCTCGACCTTGGAGAATCTTTTTTTTTTTTTTTTTGGTGAAAATATACATAGCCAAAGTTACACCATTTCAAAAGTTTTTACATGTACAATTCAGTGACATCGATTACATTTTTCCAGTTGTGCTGCTATTCTCACTATCCTTTTCAAATTATTCCATCACCATTATCTTAAACTAACAAACATTTTGAGTTGTTGTTGTCAATTTGATCTCATATAGATAATTTTTTTTTTTTTTGTACCTTAGCTGAAGGTTTACAGAACAAATAGTTTCTCATTAAACAGTTGGTACACATATTGCCCTATGACAATGGTTAACAACCCCACGACATGTCAACACTGTTCCTTCTCAACCTTGGGTTCCCTATCACCAGTTTTCCTGTCCTCTCCTGCCTTCTAGTCCTCGTCCCTGGACTGCTGTGCTTCATTAGGCCCGTTTTGTTTTATGCAGCTGTCCAATCCCCGGCTGAACAGTGAACCTCGAGAGTGACTTCACCACTGAGCTAAAAGGGTGTCCGGGGGCCATACTCAAGTCTGTCAGGCCAGTAAATCTGGTCTTTTTTTTTTTTTTTTAATATTTTATTGTACTTCAGGTGAAGGTTTACAGAACAAAGAGTTTCTCATGAAACAGTAGTACACGTATTGTTTTATGACATTGGTTAACAACCCCACAACATATTAACCCTCTAACTTCTCAATATTTTTTTTGTTTGGTGAAAATACACATAGCCAAAGATACGCCGTTTCAAAAATTTTTTTTTACATACACATTTAAGTGACATTGACTACGCTCTTCCAATTGTGCTGTTATTCTCACTTAAGATGAAGGCTTACAGAACAAAATAGTTTCTCATTTAACAGTTACTACAAATGTTGCCTATGACAATGGTTAACAATCTCACAACACATCAACAATATCCTTACTCAACCTTGGGTTCCCTATCACCAGCTTCCTTGTCCCCTTCTGCCTTCTGGCCCTTGTCACTGGACTCCTGTACCTCGTTAGTGTCATTTGGTTTTACGGGGCTGTCCACTCCCAGGCTGAACAGTGAACCTCGGAGGTAACTTCACCACTGAGCTAAAAGGGTGTCTGGGGGCCATACTCTCGAGGTTTCTCCCATCTCCTTTAGGCCAGTAAATCTGGTCTTTTTTTTTGTGAGTTAGAATTATGCCCTACGTCCTTCTCCAGCTCTGTCCAGAACCCTCTGTTGTGATCCTGGTCAGAGCAGTCAGTGGTGGTAGCTGGGAACCATCTAGCTGTACTGGACTCAGTCTGGTGGGGGCCATAGTAGCTGTGGTCCATTAGTCCTTTGGACAAATCTTTTCCTTGTAACCTGTTCTCTTCATTCTCCCTTGCTCCCAAAGGGATGAGACAAGTGGAATATCTTAGATGGCTGCTCACAGGCTTTTAAGACCTCAGACGCTACTCACCAAGGTAGAATGTAGAACATTGTCTTTACAAACAGTGTTATGCCAATTGACCTAGATGTTCCCTGAGACCATGGTCCCCACAGCCCTCCGCCCAGCAATTCAGTCCCTTAGGAAGTTTGAATGTGTCTATGGAGCTTCCATGACCTTTCCTTGTACAAGTTGTGCTGGCTTCCCCAGTATTGTGTACTGTCTTACCCTTCACCAAAGTTATCACTTATCTATTGTCTTTTTAGTACCCTGCCTCCCATCCCTGGTAATCAACAAAGATTATTTCTTTTTGTGTGTAAACTTTTACATGAGTTTTTACAGTAGAGATCTAACACAATATTTGTCCTTTTGTGATTTACTTATTTCACTCAGCATAATGTCCTGCAGTTTCATCCATGTTATGAGATGCTTCACAGATTCATCATTGTTCTTTATTGTTGCATAATACTCCACTGTGTGCATGTACCATAGTTTGTTTATCCATTCATCTGTTGGTGGGCATCTAGGTTGTTTCCATCATTTTACTATTGTGAACAGTGCTGCAATGAATATGGCTGTGCATATGTCTATTTGTGTGATGGCTCTTATTTCTCTAGGATATATTCCTAGGAATGGGATTGCTGGGTCGTATGGTATTTCTATTTCTAGCTTTCTAAGGAGGCGCCATATCATTTTCCAAAATGGTTGTATCATTTTTGCATTGTGCAAAGAGTTCCAATCTCCCTGCAGCCTCTCCAACATTTGTTATTTCCAGTGTTTTTGATTCGTGCCAGTAATGCAGGGGTGAGGTGGTATCTCATTGTGGTTTTAATTTGCATTTCTCTAATGGCTAGTGAACGTGAGCATTTCCTTATGTGTCTGTTGGCCACTTGAATGTCTTCTTTGGTGAAGTGTCTGTTCATCTTCTTTGCCCATTTTTTAATGGGATTATTTGTCTTTTTGTTATAGAGGTGTTGGATTTTCTTGCAGATTTTAGAGATTAGACCTTTGTCTGACTTGTAACGTCCAAAAATTTTTTCCCAGTCTGTAGGTTCTCTTTTTATTCTTTTGGTGAAGTATTTTGATGAGCATAAGTGTTTAATTTTTAGAAGATTCCAGTAATCTAGCTTATCTTCTGGAGTTTGTGTGTTGTTGGTTATGTTTGTATCTTGTTAATGCCGTGAATTAGGGCCTCTAGCATTGATCCTGTTTTTTCTTCTATCAACTTTATAGCTTTTGGCTTTATATTTAGATCTTTGATCCACTTTGAATTAGTTTTTGTGTATGGTGTGAGGTATGAGTCCTGTTTCATTTTTTTGCAGGTGGACATCCAGTTTTGCCAGCACCATTTGTTAAAAAGACTGTCTTTTCCCCATTTGCTGGACTTTGGGCCCTTGTTGAAGATCAGGTGACTGTAGGTGGATGGATTTACATCTGGGTTCTCAATTCTGTTCCATTGGTCAATATATCTGTCATTGTACCGGTACTAAGCTGTATAGTAGGTTCTGAGGTCAGGTACTGCGAGTCCTCAAACTTTATTCTTCTTCTTCAGTAGTGCTTTACTTATCCGGGGCTTCTTCCCTTTCCATATAAAGTTAATGATTAGTTTTCCCAACTCTTTAAAGAATGTTGTTGGTATTTGGATCAGGATTGCTTTGTATTTGCAAATTACTTTGGGTTGAATTGTCATTTTTCACTATGTTGAGTCTACCTATCCGTGAGCATGGTATGTTTTTCCATTTACGTAGATCCCTTTGGGTTTCTTGCAGGAGTGTTTTGTAGTTTTCTTTGTATAGGTCTTTTACATCCCTGGATAGATTTA
>NW_004443995.1:10321865-10323057 GCF_000243295.1 Trichechus manatus latirostris
GAATGCCCTTTCTGCATCAGTTGAGACAATCATGTGATTCTTTTCTTTCCTTTTAGTTATGTGGTGGATTATGTTGATTGATTTTCTAATGTTGAACCATCCTTGCATACCTGGTATGAATCCTACTTGGTCATGGGTATTAATTATTTGATATGATGCTAAGTTCTATTGGCTAAAATTTTGTTGAGAATTTTTGCATCTATATTCATGAGAGATATTGGTCTGTAATTCTTTTTTGTGGCTTCTTTGCCTGGCTTCGGTATCAAGGTTATGCTGGCTTCATAAAATGAATTTGGATGTATCCCTTCGTTTTCTATGTTCTTAAATAGTTTGAGTATTACTGGTATAAGCTCTTCTCTGAATGTTTGGTATAATTCTCCAGTGAAGCCATCTGGGCCAAGGATTTTTTTTGTTGGGAGTTTTTTTAATTACCTTTTCAATCTCTTCACTTGTTATGGGTCTGTTCAGATTTTCAACATCACTTTGTGATAGTTTGGGTAGATAGTCTGTTTCTAGAAATTTATCTATTTCCTCTAGGTTTTCAAATTTGTTGGAGTATAGTTTTTCATAATACTCTGTTATAATCCCTTTTATTTCAGTTGGGTCTGTTGTAATGTCCCCCATTTCATTTCTTATTTGGGTTATTTGTGTACTCTCCTGTTTTTCTTTTGTCAGTCTGGCCTGGCCAGTGGTTTGTCAATTTTGTTGATCCTTTCAAAGGACCAACTTTTGGTTTTGTTGATTCTTTCTGTTGTTTTTGTATTATCTATTTCATTTATTTCTGGTCTGATCTTTATTATTTCCTTTATTCTAGTGGCTATGGGCTTTTTTTGCTGTTCTCCTTCTATTTGTTTGAGATC
The DNA here is from genome assembly GCF_000243295.1 of Trichechus manatus latirostris. Lineage (NCBI taxonomy): Eukaryota > Metazoa > Chordata > Mammalia > Sirenia > Trichechidae > Trichechus > Trichechus manatus. The sequence continues at coordinate 10,322,726 of NW_004443995.1, forward strand.
TGTAGTTAATGTTTTGATTTTGTCCCTTTCCTCTTTTTTGATGTGTGCATCTATTGCTGTAAATTGTCCTCTGAGGACTGCCTTTGCTGTGTCCCAAATGTTTTGGTATGATGTGTTTTCATTCTTGTTTGATTCTAGGAATTTTTTGATTCCATCTGTGGTTTCTCCTATTACCCAGTGATATGTAAGCAGGGTGTTATTCAGTTTCCATGTAGTTGCTTTTTTTTCCTTGCTCTTCCTGTTGTTAATTTCTACCTTGATGGTGTTGTGGTCAGAGAAGATACTTTGTATTATCTCAATGTTTTGGATGTTGTTGAGGATTGCTCTGTGGC
>NW_004443995.1:10323631-10347225 GCF_000243295.1 Trichechus manatus latirostris
TGGTGCTGACGTTTTCTTTGTTCCTCTTACTCTCCTGTGCTGAACTCCTTTTGTTTGTGGATTTTTTTCCCTTTCTTTTGCTTTTGTAGGTTTTGTTTTTACTGAGACTTTATGTTTTTCTTCTTTATTTTGATGAGTAGATTTGTTAACTTTCTTTGTGATTACCTTGAAATTTACCCTTATCTTCCTAGGTTTGAATTAGTTTATTATTACTTGATATCACCTTGCCTTCCTCTCCATTAGAAGGTTCTATACCTACACCATTTATTCTCTCTTTTATTGTTCTGATGCTGTTGTCATTTACAGATTAGCCTCTCTGGTTCCCTATTATATTTCTTTTGGTTTTGGATAGTCCTTAAGAGTTCATTTCCCAGGTTGATATCTGGCTAGTACAATCCTGTGTACCAAGTTCAGCCTGTGGTCTGAAGTTGTTTGTTCTCATATCAAAGGACTCCCTTTAATAATTCTTGTAAGATTGGTTTGGTTTTTACGTAGTCCCTTAATTTTTGTTTTTCTGGAAATGACCTAATTTCACCATCATATTTGAATGAGAGTTTTGCAGGATATATTATTCTTGTCTGGCAATTTTTTTCTTTCAAGGCTATATACATGTCATCGCATTGCCTTCTTGCCTGCTTGGTTTCTGCCGAATAAGCCGACCTTAGTCTTATTGTTTCTCCTCTGTATGTGACTTTGTTTTTCTCAAGCTGCTCTCAAGATGCTTTGTTAGTCTTTGGTTTTAGTGAGTGTGATTATGATATGCCTTGGTGATTTTCTTTTGGGTTCTATCCTATATGGGGCTCGCTGAGCTTCTTGGTTGGTCAGCTTTTCATCTTTCATGATATTGGGAAATTTTTCTGTCAGCAGTTCTTCAAACATCCTCTCTGTGTTTTCTGTTTTCTCCCCATGTTCTGGAACTCCAATCACTTGCTAATTTTTGCTTTTGATTGTACCCCACATAATTCTCAGGTTTTCTTCATTTTTCTTTGTTCTTTTTTCTGATTTTCCTCATGCAGAGGTGTAGCCAAGTATTTGTCTTCAATTTCGCTGATCCTGTCTTCCATCATTTTAAACCTGCTCCTCAGCCCTTCTATGACACTGTCCTTTTCTGAAATTTTGTTATTTATTTTTTGGATTTCTAATTGTTGTTTTTGTTTTTGTATGATTTCTAGCTGTGAATTTATTTTGACATTTTGTTCCTGTATTATTTTCCTGAATTCTTTCATTTTTTTGTCTGTATTTTCCATGAATTTGTCTGTCTTTTCCATGAATTCGTCTATTTTTTCCCCATTTTTGTCTGCTTTTTGCTTCAACTCTTTATGGCTCTGAATATTACAGATTTTAATTCCCTATCAGGTAGTTCTAGTGCTTTTTCTTCTACTGGAAAGTGATCTGGTGTTTTATTTTTGATCCCCACTGGAACCACCCTGTCCTTTTTTTTTAATATATGTTCTGATATTTTCTGCTGTCTTTGGGGGCATTCAGTAGTTATTTTCCTCATTTATTGATTGTAGATTTGTTTGTTTTGTCCTACTTTTTTGTTTTGTTTGGTTATGTCTGAGCAGGCGGGCTGTGTGTTCTTTGTTGTTTGCTTGTCTGTGGGCATGATAGTTTTCACCTCCTTCTCCAATGGGTAGGGTCAGTCACTCAGGTGTAGTACAGCAGGGAAGGTCCAGCTGAAGGAGAGTTGATGGGATTGGTTGTTTGTGGCACATATTAAGGCTGACAGGGCAGACCAGGAATTAGTGCAGGGCTGGTTCCAGTAGGCCTTGCCTGTGCCGCTTGGGAGTGTGAAGTTTAGTGCACGATGCAGATAGGCAGGAAGGAAGGGGCAGATTGTGATGTGTGGAGCTAAGATGGGTATGAGAAAGAGGAGAGAGAGGAGAGAGGAACAGAAGCCCAAAACATACACACAAACAAAAAAGAGTGCTCAGGGAGCTTGCTATTGGAGTGGAGAGATGAGAGACTAAGAAATGGAGAAAAACAAACATGAAAAAAAGGGTAAAAAAATGAATAAATAAAAATTAGAAGGGGAAAAAAAGAATGAAAAGTCCCTAGGGAATCCCACTGATGCCATTGCTAGGACTGGGAAAGTTGCTCCCAGACCATGAAATACAGCATGACTAGAAGAATTAGAGGTGTCAAACAGTGTCAGTTATTCAGGATACAGGAAGTTAAGGTAAGTACAGAGAGACAAGAAACTGGAAATGAAGAAAGACAAAAAGGGAAAAAGAGAAAGAAGAAAACAAAACAAGGAAACAAAAAAACCCCCCAAAACAAAAAGAAAAGCAAAAAACAAAACCAAAGAAAAAAGAAAAAAAATGCCCCTAGGGATGTCACTATGCATCTGCGCAGAGTAAGGGAGTAGCTCCCAATCTGCGCAATACTGCCCTGCTAGAAGGGGCTCCCAAGCCAAGAAAAGAAAAATAAAACAAACAAATCAAATCAGAACAAACAAACCAGCCAAAGCCCCAAGGGTCCCACTAGCATGGCCGCACAAGCAGGGAAGCAGTTTCACAGTTGAGTGGTGTTTCTCATCCTTTCAGGAAGAAGCAAATGTGGCACAAGGAGCCAGGTATTTGAGAGAAAGGAGGGGGAGGTGGTGAGAGGTAAGGAAGAATCTAATGAAGTGGAAAAAAGCAACATCAGCAGCCAACAAATGGAACTCAGGGAGCCGACCAGCAGGGGCAGATGAAATCCAAGCGACACTGAGGTGAAGCCAGTGCTTCCTGGCCAAGAAACTGTGGCCACAGGAAGCAGAGGAGGCCGAGTGGGTGTGAAGAAGGGTGGGGGGTGAGAAAGCATATATCGTTGGTTCTGTCTCCTGCTGGAAGCTATGTGAAGCTGCTTTCTCGTACTGCCTGTTCGCTGATCTCCAATAAGAGTCCAAGATGGCAGATCTGTGGTGCGGTAGCTTATAGGGGACCTCTGCATGTATCTCTCCTCACTCTCTGTTCTCGGTCAGTTTCTTATTCCATTTGGTGCTTGGCTGAGTTCTTTATCTCTTCATTTGATGATTAGGGTTTCAGGATTGATGTGTGACTCTGTTTGACTTAGTTTCTTGGATCTTTGCTGTGGTGGGACGGTGTCATCCTTCTGTCTATAGCATCATGTTCCCCAGAAGTTTAAGGTACTTTTTTAGATACATATACTAATAGTCTGTAACAAACTCACCAAAATACCAAATGGCCCAGTAGAAATGCTATAATTTTTTCTGGGAAAGAAAATAGAGAATAAATAGTGAATTTTTTTTTTAGATAGTAAAATTTTGTTGTTGGTTGATGTTGAGTCTATTCAGACACATGGTGACCCCTTGTGTGCAGAATAGAACTGCTCCATAGGGTAGTCAAGGCTGTGACCTTTCAGAAGCAGATTGCCAGGGCTGTCTTCCAAAGTTCATCTGAGTGGGTTTGAACCACTAACCTTTCTGCTAGTAGTATAGCACTTAACTGTTTGCACCGCCTAGGGATTCCAGATTATGAAACAGGAGCCAAAATAATATCTGCTCATTTTGTAATAATAACTAAAATTAATTCCTCAAAGTCTCAGAGTTTGTAGTAGCATGAGGAAGATAAGTAAATTTCTATTAGAATGTAAAAGATTTGTTGTTATTAGGTGCCATGGAGTCGATTTCAGCTCATAGCAACCCTACGTACAACAGAAGGAAACACTGCCTGGTCTTGCATCATCCTCATAATTGTTATCCTTGAGCCCATTGTAGCAGCCATTGTGTCAGTCCATCTTATAGTGGGTCTTCCTTTTTTTCGTTGACCCTCTACTTTACCAAACATGATGTCCTTCTCCAGGGACTGGTCCCCCTTGATAACATGTCCAAAGTATGTGAGACGAAGTCTCTCCATTCTTGCTTCTAAGGAGCATTCTAAATGTAATTCTTCCAAGACAGATTTTTTTCATTCTTCTGGCTGTCCGTGGTAATATTCAATATTCTTCACCAACACCATAATTCAAAGGTATAAATTCTTCTTCTGTCTTCCTTATTCATTGTCCAGCTTTTGCATGAATATGAGGCAATTGAAAACACCATGGCTCGGGTCAGGCGCACCTTAGTCCTTAAAGAGACATCTTTGCTTTTTAACACTTCAAAGACGTCTTTTACAGCAGATTTGCCCAATGCAATATGTCGTTTGATTTCTTGACTGCTGCTTCTATGGGTGTTGATTGTGGATCCAGGTAAAATGAAACACTTGACAACGTCAGTCTTTTCTCCGTTTATCATGATGTTGCTTATTGGTCCAGGTGTGAGGATTTTTGTTTTCTTTGTGTTGAGGTTTAATCCACACTGAAGGCTGTAGTCTTTGATCTTCATCAGTAAGTGCTTCAAGTTCTCTTCACTTTCAGCAAGCAAGGTTGTGAAAGGTTTAGAAATATTTAAAAAATGATCAGAAGGATTAGATTTCTATACCCTATTTAATCTGTTGAACTCTGCTGATACGTGCTAAATTTAATTTAAATTTAACAGGAGATTTCAGAGAAGAGTGTAAAACCACAGCAAATGATAAATGTCTCTAGCTATATTTGAGTTTAATGAAGGGAAAGAAGGAAGAAAATTAACATTTGTTGAGATGCCACAACGTGCCAGGCATTGTGATAAGCTTCTAAAATGCGATAGTCCTCAAAACAGATCCATGCGAAGGCTAACGTTATGTCTTTTTATGGATGAAGAAGATGAGGTTTGGTGGTGGAGCTGAGATCAATATCACACACGCTAAGATCCAAAACCTGTCCTCTTTCTACTCTACCATCCTGGAGAATTTAAAGACAAGCTGAAAACACAAAAGTGGAAATGATAACGTTCAAGGAACAAATAAATGAATTTGTATTGTAGGAACAAAGGAGAAAATTAAAAATAAAAAAGATTAGGTCATCCCCAAATAAAGTCATGAGTTACAAGCATTGTAGAATCTTGAAAAAGAAAAGAAGGGAGGGCACTAATAGTTTCAAGTCATAAAAAGGAGATTGGGAAAGATGATCCTGAAAGAACAACTGTGGCTAATGGAGGAGTTCTTTACAGATCAGTTTGGGGAATAACAACAGTGCAGGGAACGGAGTAAGGATATGGTTGCAAGCTATCAAAGGAGGAAGCAGAAAGTGATTCAAGGGCAGGCTTCTCAGCTCAGTAAACCAAGAGCATGAACAATCTGTTGAAAATTGCTCTTGAGCCTCTTGACCTAGTTCCTGAATTCTAAGAGACTCTTCTTTTTTTAATTGTTGTAAAAATAGATATAACACAACATTTGCCAATTCAACATTTTTTAGGTTCTAAGAGACTTTTGAGAGTTACTAGGAAACCTGTCTTGATCTTCTTAGACCAGCACATAGGGAAGAAAGGAGGCTCATGAAGGGAAGGGATGCAATGGATAATTTCTGACTGACTGATAGTGTCACCAGTGATGAAAGAAAGAGGATGAGAGGCAACTGATCTGACTAAAAAGTAATTGCAATAATTGTTTCAGTAGGCAAAACGGCTGGAAATAAATGATCATGTATTTCATTTTATGCATTTAGGGATAGTATTCACTGGATTGCCAAAAAAATCCATGTCTCCCCTCAAAAAAAAAAAAAAAAAAAGGTTAAGAACTCCTATACAAGGAGAACTTGGCACTGAGTAGAACTTGTCACAGTGTTGGTACTAGTGGCACAACCATCACTGAACAGAACATTCTTTATTCATCAGTGTTGAAATGGGGCTGCTTAACAACATTCTGATAGCAGAATTATTCCCAACTAGCTGTCTGTTCCATGTCAGACTCAGCTAGTTCCAAAACGTGAGAATTAGTAGATTAAGTTATTAATGATTTAAGACAATAAATTAAAGGGCTTTCTTGGCATCACGACTTTAGCCAAGCTTAACTGATCCACTGACTCACAGTCTTTGACATTTGGACAGATATGTCCCCCCTTTGGTATAGACTCTGAATACACACTGAAGGGCTTAGTGTCTCGCTTTCTTCCTTTTTTTTTTTTAAATTTTTTTTACTGTACTTCAGATGAGTGTTTACAGAGCAAACAAGTTTCTTATTAAAAAATTAATACACATATTGTTTTGTGACATTGTTTGCCAACCCCCCGACATGTCAATACTCTCCCCTTCTTGACCTTGGGTTCCCTATTACAAGCGTTCCTGTCTAATCCTGCCTTCTTGTCCTTGCCCCTGAGCTGGTGTGCCCATTTAATCTTGTTTTGTTTTGTGGGCCTGTCTAATCTTTGGCTGAAGGGTGAACCTCAGGAGTGACTTCAGTACTGAGCTATAAGGGCATCCAGGGGCCATACGCTTGGTGTTTCTCCAGGCTCTGTCAGACCAGTAAGTCTGGTCTTTTTTTGTGAGTTAGAATTTTGTTCTACATTTTTCTCCAGCTCTGTCCTGGACCCTCTATTGTGATCCCTGTCAGAGCAGTCGGTGGTGGTAGCCAGGCATCATCTAGTTGTGCTGAACTCAATCTGGTGGAGGCTGTGCTAGTTGCGGTCCCTTAGCTCTTTGGACTAATTTTTCCCTTGTGTCTTTGGTTTTCTTCATTCTCCCTTGCACCAGACAGGGTGAGACCAGTGGAGTGTCTTAGATGGTCACTCACAGGCTTTTAAGAGCCCGGACGCTACTCACCAAAGTAGAAAGTAGAATATTTTCTTTATCAACTATGTTATGTCAAACGAGCTAGATGTTCCTCAAGACCATGGTCCCCACAGCCCTCAGTCCAGTAATTTGGTCCCTCAGGGAGTTTGGATGTGTCTATGGAGCTTCCATGACCTTTCCTTGTACAAGTTGTGCTGGCTTCCCCAGTATTGTGTACTGTCTTAAACTTCACCAAAGCTACCACTTACCTATTGTCTATTTCGTGTTTTTTCCTTCCATCACGCCCCTCCCTGGTAACCATCAAACCATTTTGGTGTGTAAACCTTTTTATAGTAGTGGTCTTATACAATATTTGTCCTTTTGTGATTTACTTATTTCACTCAGCAAAATGCCCTCCAGATTCATCCATGTTGTTGTTTCGCTTTCTTTTATGTCCTTTGAGTTTGTGGAGAGGGATGGTTTCTTCCTTTGAATGTCATTTTATTTATTTTTTTATTCACATATAAACATTTCTCTTGGAGAGATCAAAAGATATAAATTATTATTGATTTATTTATATTGAATGCTTTTATTTGGCCTTGTATTCATGCTGAGTGCTTGCAGAAAGTATTAGATTAATGAGTCTGGAGAGTAACGTCCTCCGTTTATCCATTTATTTGGGAAACAGAAGATCTCTAAGCCATTCAGTGTAAACTTACCTGCAGTATGTAATTAATTACCTCAAACTTGTCCCAGGAAACTCTGGAGCCTCCTCTATGAGTCCATAATCCAAACCAAAACCAAACCCTTTGCTATTGAGTCCATTCTGACTTATGGTGACCCCATGTGTTACAGAGTAGAACTACTCCTTTGAGTTTTCTTGACTGTGATCTTTACAGAAGCAGATCGTCAGTCCTTTCCTCTGTGGCACCACTGCGTGGGTTCAAACTGCCAATCCTTAGGTTAGTACACTCATTCCTCACTTACTGACATGGTTCAGTTCGAAATACCAGGTCATTATGCCAAAATCTATTATGTGAAAATGATGACCACCTCAGATCACAAAATGGAGGATGACTACATCATTACATAACTGTCAAATTACATTATTACATAACTGCTAAATTACATTATTACATAGCTGTCTAACCACTGAGAATCAAGGCCTAGCCAAGTTGATACACAACTTTAACTGTCACAGCCAGGGTTACTCTTGCCTCGTACCTCAGCATTCATTACTGCCAGAAGTATGTCGTTAATGTGCAAAATAGTTGGAGAGTAGAGTTTTTACTACTGTTGTAAATGCAAAATGTTTGATAATGAGATAGTTGATAAATGAGGAAGTATAGTTGAGTACAAGCCATTGACAGCAAACAGGGGCTTGAATCCATCATAAAACCAAAACCAAACCAATTGCCATGGAGTCTATTCTGTCTCAAAGAGACCTTATAGGACATAGTAGAACTGCACCATAAGGTTTCCAAGGCTGTAAATCTTTACGGAAGCAGACTGCCACATCTTTCTCCTGTGGAGCTGTTGGTGGGTTTGAACAGCTGAACTTTTGGTTAGCAGCCAAGGGTTTTAGCCACTTCACCACCAGTGCTCCTTGAATCCATAATAGGGACATAAGAACACTATCACTCTAAATCATTGTATAAGTAGGTCCTTTACTTCCCTTTCCCTTCATCCTTTTTCCCTCTGCTCTGGGATCATCAGGAGGCCAGACATTGGTATTCTGGGACTGTTTTTCGTCCTTCTGCATCCAAATAACCATGGTGGCCATAACCATCTCCTCTCTTGTTTTTGTGTGCCATCGAGTTGATTCCAACTCATAGTGACTCTATAGGATAGTGTAGAACTACCCCAAAGGGTTTCCAAAGGCTGTAATCTTTATGGGAGCAGATTCCCAGGTCTTTTCTCCTGTGGAGAAGCTAGCCATCCCTGAACTCCCTTTGTTTTCTTTACCTCTTCTAGCCTCTATGCACCTATTTTGCCTAAGTTGTTCTCATCAATTGCTTCCTGAGCTAAGTGTAAAAGTGGATTTATATAAAAAAATCATAAATAAATATAGTAAATAAGTACATAATTTATGTAATAAATTACTGGATTTCCAGTAATATTCTGTGAAGTCCCCTCATGATCTGACACAGGAGGGGGAAGTCTCTAGTCCAGCCAGAGCAACTTTTATCCATTATGTTCATCTGAATACCCCTAATAACATTTCATTTGAACATAGGGCCTGTGAGTAAAGAAAATTTGGAATCCATTGAACTAGAGAAAGCTCTTGACATGGTTTACCAGACTTCTTTGGCACTGGTACAAGCTAGGGGAAGACCTTATCCAGCTACCCAGTGTTGAAAACTGCCATGGATTGAATTGTATCCCCCGCAAAATATCTGTCAGCTTGGCTAGGTCATGATTCCCAGTACTGTATGACTGTCCAACTTTTTTTCATCTGATGTCATTTCCCTATGTGTTCTAAATCCTATCTCTATGATGTTGTTGAGATGGGATTAGCAGCAGTTATGTAAACTCTATCTACAAAATGAATCTCCAACTTAAGCCAATCTCTTTTGAGATATAGAAGAAAGAAGTGAGCAGAGAGACAAGGGGACCTCATACTACCAAGAAAGAAGCACAGGGAGCATAGTGCATCCTTTGGACCCAGGGCCTCTGGACAGAAAAGCTCCTAGTCCAGGGGAAGATTGATGACAAGAACCAACAGAGACAGAAAGCTGGGTTGCTAACAAAAAGGTAGGCTGTTTGAGTCCACCAGCTCCTCCTTGGAAACCCTATGGGGCAGTTCTACTTTGTCCTATAGGGTCGCTATGAGTCATAACTGACTTGATGGCATATTAACAACAACAAACCAAACCCACTGCCATTGAGTTGATTCCGACTCATAGCAACCCTACAGGACAGTGTAGAACTGCCCCATAGGGTTTCCAAGGATGTAAATCTTTATGGAAACAGACTGCCACAACTTTCTTCCACAGAGTAGCTGGTGGGTTCAAATCTCCAACCTTTCAGTTAACAGCCGAACGCTTTAACCACTGCGCTACTAGGGATTCCTATTTACAGGTACAAGGGTTAAGATTTCAATACGTATTCGTGAGGTCACAATTCAATCCATAATGTGTACTAACATGGATCCTTCATAACACTGCATTGGACCACAGAACCAGTTTTCAGGGCAGATGTATGATGGGATGGATTTATTACCACAAGATCCATGAGTACTGAATATACCACATCACTTGGAAACAATAACCTGATAAAATGTTGGGATGGTCTACTAAAGGCTAGCTAAGATAAGAGCTTGGGATCAACACCCTTTGGGCTTGGGGAACTGTCTCTCAATTCTTATGGAGCACTATACCAGGTAAGTCAGAGGATCCTCAGCAGGACCAGACCCCAGGTAGCTACAGATGTAAGCAGCTCAAAACGGGTACTTCACTGCCTTTTCTTCCTTCTCTCTCAGTATTTCCTCTTCTTTAGTCTGTGTCCTGGAGTTACCTTTCAAGTAAACTACCTGCCCATGTCTGAGTCTCAGGCTCTGTTTTTGAGGGAATCTTGTATTCAGACATTTCTTATGATATACTACTTTTTTTTATTAAAAAAAAAATACGGAAGTGAGTATCTTTAGCATAGAATTTTGCTTTTCAGAATTGGAATTGTCTGATCAAATCTATGGATTTTTTGTAAGATTCTTGCCAAACTGTCCATTGAAAATAATATACCAGTTTGTATTGTTTTCAGAAAACAATCTGACCTTGTCCTATCTCACATTCTTTGTCAATTTTTATGCCTGGACGTTGTAAGAAAAAAATTGATGACGTCAATGGCTTGTTTCAGAAGTCATGAAGTCGGGGTGTTATGGATTGAATTGTGTCCCCTCAGAAGATATTTGGAAGTCCTAACTTCTGTATTTCTGAATGTGACCTTATTTGGGGAAATAAGGTCTTTCTTTGCAGATATTACCAGTCAAGGTATATTAGAGGAGGGTGGATCCTAATCCTAATCCCTTCTGAGTGGTATTTTATGAAAGAGAACCACAGATTTACACGCAGGGGAAAGACAGATACCATGAAACAATGCGGGTAGATGCATCTACAAGCAACAAAGGAACACCAAGGATTGCTGGCAGCCAATAGGAACTAGGAGAGAGACATAGAACAGTTTTTCTCTCAAAGCCCTTAACTGGTTTGATCATCTGGTTTGGTTTTCTAGCTCCCAGAACTGTGAGAAGATAAATTTCTGTGGTTTAAAGCCACCCACTTTGTGGTATTTCCTATGCTGCCCCAGGAAAGCAAAACAAAAAGTGACTTAAAATGTTAGTTCTCAGGCCGTGTTTTATTAGTAAAAACCACTTCTCCCTAATTGGCAGATATAGCCAGAAAAAGCTAAATGCAATCACCCTCTACAAAAGAATATTCTTGGGGGCGGCGGGTGGGAGGGAAACAACATTAATTTGCAAGGAAGCCCTACGGCTCTGGACTTTTTCTGAGAAATTATTTCAATAAAATTGCAGTGGGATCTGGAGGGGCAAATGAAACTGTCTTATTGGCTAAACCCTTCATCTTTTGATGAGACTGGGGTTTGTGAAGATGTGCATATAGAAAACAAAAAATAATAAGGTAAAATCAGGACATTCATTTTTTTCACCCTTAGATTTATAATGTTCATTTATCTCTCCACATATAAACCACATACTTTGGCTGAAGAAAAATGGACCTTAAAAATAGTTGATTTTCCTGGTAAAGTGATGTTCCTTTTTACAATGGGAAACTCCACAAACTTTGAAGCCTGACAACTTAATTGATATCATAGAGCTATTTTTAAAATGAATCCATGTAAGAATTTTTTTTTTAAGGGAAAGTGCACAAGTGTTCCACCAATGTATTATTTTAGTGTTTCTAAACTTAAGCTTAGGCTGCTACTACTACAGTTAACAAGCAGAGGGCCAGGATAGATTTATTATTGTTTTTTATTGTGCTTTAAGTGAAAGTTCACAATTCAAGATAGTTTCTCATGCAAAAATTTATACGCACATTGTTATGTGATCCTAGTTGTTCTCCCTACTGTGACAGCACACTCCTCCTTTCCACCCTGGATTTCCCGTGTTCTTTCGACACTCTCTGCTTTCTCATCTCGCCTCCGGACAGGTGCTGCCCATTTGCCCATTTAGTCTCCTGTATCTACTTGAGCTAAGAAGCACAGTCTTCCCAAGTATCATTTTACATCCCACAGTCCAGTCTAATCTTTTTCTGAAGAGTTGGCCTCAGGAATGGTTTTAGTTTTGGGCTAACAGAGAGTCCGGGGACCATGTCTTCTGGGGTCCCTCCAGTCTCAGTCAGACCATTAAGTCTGGTCTTTTTACTAGAATTTGAGTTCTGCACCCCATCTTTCTCCAGCTCTGTCAGGGACTCTGTTGTGTTCCCTATCAGGGCGGTCTTTTGTGGTAGCCGGGCAACATCTAGTTCTGGTTTCAGGCTGAAGGAGTCTTTGGTTTATGTGGCCCTTTCTGTCTCTTGGGCTCATAGTTTCCTTTTGTCTTTGGTGTTCTTCATTCTCCTTTGCTCCAGGTGGGTTGGGACCAATTGAAGCATCTCAGATGGCCGCTCACTAGCTTTTAAGACCCCAGACACCACTCACCAAAGTAGGATGCAGAACATTTTCTTAATAATCTTTGTTATGCCAATTGACCTAGATGTCCCCTGAAATCATGGTCCCCAGACCCCCACCCCTACTACTCTGTCCCTCGAAGTGTTTGGTTGTATTCAGGTAACTTCTTAGCTTTAGTTTAGTCCAGTTGTGTTGTTCTTCCCCTCACCTAAGATAATTCTTGTCTACCATCTAGTTAGTGAAAACTCCTCTCCCTGCCTCCCAACCCTTGTAACCATCAAAGAATGTTTTCTTCTGTGTTTAAAACTTTTGAGTTCTTATAATAGTGGTCTTACACAATATTTGTCCTTTTGCGACTAATTTCACTCAGCATAATGCCTTCCAGATTCCTCCATGTTATATTTCACAGATTCATCATTGTTCTTTATCATTGCATAGTATTCCATTGTGTGAATATACCATAATTTGTTTATCCATTCATCTGTTGATGGGCACCTACGTTGTTTTCATCTTTTTGCTATTGTGAACAGTGCTGCAGTGAACATGGGTGTGTATACATCTATTCGTGTGACAGTTCTTATTTCTTTAGGATATATTTCAAGGAGTGGGATTGCTGGATCGTATGGTACTTCTATTTTTAGCTTTTTAAGGAAGCGCCAAATCAATTTCCAAAGTGGTTGTACCATTTTACATTCCCACCAGCAATGTATAAGTGTCCCAGTCTCTCCACAGCCTCTCCAACATTTATTATTTTGCTTTTTTTTTTGGATTAATGCTAGCCTTGTTGGGGTGAGATGGTATCTCCTAGTAGTTTTGATTTGCATTTCTCTAAGGGCTAATGATTGTGAGCATTTCCTCATGTGTCTGTTAGCTGCCTGAATATCTTCTTTGGTGAAGTGTCTGTTCATATCCTTTGTCCATTTTTTAACTGGGTTATTTGTTTTTTTGTTGTTGAGATGTTGCAGTATTTTGTAGATTTTAGAGATTAGATGCTGATTGGATTTGTCCTAGCCCCAATTTTTTTCCCAATCTGTAAGTTGTCTTTTGACTCTTCTGGTGAAGTCTTTTGATGAGCATAAGTGTTTGATTTTTAGGAGCTCCCAGTTATCTTTGTTGGTGTAGAGGAATCCAACTGATTTTTGTATGTTTATCTTGTATCCTGATACTTTGCTGAAATCTTCTATTAGCTCCAGCAGTTTTCTTGTGGATTCTTTGGGGTTTTCTATGTATAAGATCATATCATCTGCAAATAGACATACTTTTACTTCTTCCTTACCAATCTGGATGCCTTTTATGTCTTTTTCTAGCCTAATTGCTCTGGCTAGGACCTCTAGCACAATGTTGAATAAGAGTGGTGATAAAGGGCATTCTTGTCTGGTTCTCGTTCTAAAGGGGAATGCTTTCAAAGTCTCTCCATTTAGGATGATGTTGGCTGTTGGCTTTGTATAAATGCCTTTGATTATGTTGAGTAATTTCCCTTCTATTCCTATTTTGCTGAGAGTTTTTATCATGAATGGGTGTTGGACTTTGTCAAATGCCTTTTCTATATCAATTGACAAGATCATGTGGTTCTTGTCTTTTGTTTTATTTATGTGATGGATGATATTGATTGTTTTTCTAATGTTGAACTATCTCTGCATACCTGGCATAAATCCCACTTAATCATGGTGAGTTATTTTTTTGATATGTTGTTAAATTCTGTTGGCTAAAATTTTGTTGAGGATTTTTGTGTCAATGTTCATGAGGGATATTGGTCTGTAATTTTCTTTTTTTGTGGTGTCTTTACCTAGTTTTGGTATCAGGGTTATCTGGCTTCATAGAATGAGTTTGGGAGTATTCCATCGTTTTCTATGCTCTAAAATACCTTTAGCAGTAGTGGTGTTAACTCTTCTCTGAAAGTTTAGTAGCATTCTCCAGTGAAACCATCCGGGCCAGGGCTTTTTTTTATTGGGAGTTTTTAAATTACCTTTTCAATCTCTTCTTTTGTTACAGGTTTATTTAGTTGTTCTACTTCTGTTTGTGCTAATTTAGGTAGGTAGTGAGTTTCTAGAAATTTATCCATTTCCTTTAGGTTTTCAAATTTGTTAGAGTACAATTTTTCATAGTATTCTGTTATGATTCCTTTAGTTTCAGTTGAGTCTGTTATGATATCACCCATCTCATTTCTTATTCAGGTTATTTTCTTCCTCTCCTGTTTATCTTTTGTCAATTTGGCCAAGGGTTTATCAATTTTGTTGATCTTTTCAAAGAACCAACATTTGGTCTTCTTAACTCTTTCAATTGTTTTTCTATTCTCTATTTCATTTAATTCAGCTCTAATTCTTATTATTTCCTTTCTTCTGGCATCCGAGGGCTTCTTTTGCTGCTCTCTGTCTACTTGTTTGAGTTGTAAGGTTAAAGTTTTGATTTTGATCCTTTCTTCTTTTTGGATGTGTGCATTTATTTCTATAAACTGACCTCTAGCACTGCTTTTGCTGTGTCCCAAAGGTTCTGGTAGGATATGTTTTCATTCTCATTTGATTCTGTGAATTTCTTTATTCCAGTCTTAATTTCTTCTATAACCCGGTAGTTTTTGAGCAAGGTGTTGTTCATTTTCCATGTGTTTTGATTTTTTTTTCCTTGCTTTTTCTGTTATTGATTTCTACTTTTATGGCTTTATGGTCAGAAAAGATGCTTTGTAATATTTTGATGCTTTGGATGTTGTTAAGGCTTGCTTTATGGCCTAATATGTGGTCTATTCTGGAGAATGTTCCATGTGCATTGGAAAAGAAAGTATACTTGGCTGCTGTTGGGTGGAGCGTTCAGTATATGTCTATGAGATCAAGTCAGTTGATTGTGGCATTTAGATTTTCTGTGCCTTTGTTGAGCTTCTTTCTGGATGTTCTGTCCTTCACCAAACGTGGTGTGCTGAAGTCTCCTGCTATTACTGTGGAGCTATCTATCTCTCTTTTCAATGCTGTTAGAGTTTGTTTTATGTATTTTGGAGCCTTGTGGTTGGGTGTGTAAATATTTATTATAGTTATGTCCTTCTGGTGTATTGACCCTTTAATCATTATATACTGTCCTTCCTTATCCTTTGTGGTGGATTTTACTCTAAAGTCTATTTTGTCAGAGATAAATATTGCCACTGCTGCTCTTTTTTGGTTGTTGTTTGATTGATATATTTTTTTTCATCCTTCGAGTTTTACTTTGTGTCTTTCAGTCTAAGATGTGTCTCTTGTAGGCAGCATATAGACAGATTGTGGTTTTCGTTTTTTTTTTTTTTTTTTTTTTTTTATTTTTTTTTTTTTTTTTTTTTTTTTTTTTTTTTTTTTTTTTTTTTTTTTTTTTTTTTTTTTTTTTAATCCATTCTGCCACTCTCTGTCTCTTTATGGGTACATTTAGTCCATTTACATTCAGCATAATTAGTGATAGGTATGAGTTTATGCTGTCATTTCGATGTCTTTTTTTGTGTGTTGTTGACTGTTTCTTTGTTCCACTTAATTTTCTGTGCTGAGTTGTTTTCTTCATGTATTTTTTTCATTTTTTCTTGTTGTTGATTTTGTATTTGTTCAGTCTTTATGTTTTTTTATTTTGACGTGTAGGATTGTTAGTTTACTTTGTGGTTACCTTAGTATTTACCCCTATTTTTCTGAGTTTAAACCTGTCTTTTATTTCTTCATATTGCCTTGAGTTCCTCTCAATATGAAAGATCTGTGACTACATTTTTCAGTCCCCTTTTTTTGTTTTCATGTTGTCATCTTTTACACAATGATGTCTCTGTTTTCCTGTTTTCAGTGTTTTAGCTTTGATTTATTTTATTGACTTCCCTATCTAGGTTGATATATGGTTGCTCTGTCCTGTGTTCTAGTCTTGGGTTGTTATCTGATGTTATTGATTTTCTAACTGGAGGACTCCCTTTAGTATTTCTTGTAATTTTTGTTTGGTTTTTGCAAATTCCCTAAACTTCTGTTTATCTGGAAATGCCCTAATTTGGCCTTCATATTTGAGAGACAGTATTGCTGGATGTATACTTCTTGCTGGCAATTTTTTTCCTTCAAGACTTTATATTTGTCATCCCATTGCCTTCTTGCCTGAATGGTTTCTGCTGAGTAGTCCAAGCTTAGTCTTATTGACTCTCCTTTGTAAATGACTTTTCATTTATCCCTAGCTGCTCTTAAAATTCTCTCTTTATCTTTGGTTTTGGCAAGTTTGATTATAATATGTCTTGGTGTCTTTCTTTTGGGATCTACCTTGTGTGGGTTTGGATGAGCATCTTGGATAGATATCTTCTCATCTTTCAGATATCAGGGATATTTTCTGCCAACAAATCTCCAACAATTCTCTCTGTATTTTCTGTTATCCCTCCGTGTTCTGGTACTCCAATCACTCGTAGGTTAGTCCTCTTGATAGAGTCCCACATAATTCTTAGACTTTCTTCATTTTTAAAAAAATTTTTTATCCGGTTTTTCCTCAGATAAGTTGGTGTCAAGGGCTTTATCATTAATCTCACTAATTCTGACTTCCATTGCCTCAGTTATGCACCTATGACTTTCTATTCAGTTGTCTAATTCTGAAATTTTTTTGTTAATCTTCTGGATTTGTTTGCTGTCTCTCTATGGATTCTTGTAGCCTGTTATATTTGTCATTATGCTCTTCTCTAATCTTCTTAAGTTCCTCTAATGCTTTGTATGTGTGATCCTTGGCTTCTTCAGTGTTTTGCATGATCTCTTTCCTGATATATTGAAGAGTTCTGTATATTAATCTTTTGCATTCTACCTCTGGTAATTTTAAGAAGTTCTCTTCTTTTGGAAAATTTCTTGATTCTTTGTTTTGGGAGCTTGCTGAAGTCATCATGGTCTGCCTCTTTATGTGATTTGATTGTCTCTGAGCCATCAATAAGTTATTGTATTTATTTATTTTATGTTTGCTTACTGTGTCCTAGCTTATTGTTTTGTTTTGTTTTGATATGCCAAAATATACTGCTTGTGTGAGCTAGTTTGATTATTGGTGCCTTTGAAGCTCTCACGTCTTGTCAGCAGGCGGTTAGATCTGTTACTAGGTATGTGAGCCCAGGAGTCCAGTTACTTTTCTTGTATGGATTCAGCTCATGTGTCCAGGTAGTCAGTCACCAAGTGTGTGGTGAAGGCTCTCACCTATAGTCCTAGGTGGGCAGGGGTGATTGGAGTAGGCATAGGTATCTGGCTGCAGGAGGGGGTCAGGTGCTGAGCAAGGCAGGAGGCTGCTGGCTGCCCCTGAGTGTCTGGGAGGAAAGTGTGTCCTTGTTCCCTAGAGCACATAGGTGGGTGGGTTTTGCAGAAGGACCATGGGCACCCAATGCTGTTGGTTGTAAGGACTGGCAGGCAGTACTTATTCTTGGACCCCTGTCACAGGTGGCTAGGTGGTGTGGGTGGAGCCACCAGTCCTCAAGCCCCTGATGTGGGTAGCTGAGGACCCTGCTTAAGGGCAGAGCAGTATCAAATGTCGTGAACTTGCCACTCCGCGTTATAGCTGATACAGTTAAAGTTAGGCTTCAGGTATATACCCTGTTGTACTGTGCTAATCAGGACCTAAGCTGTTGAAATGGGCCCAAACAGGTCTGTGCAGAGATGAAAGGCATGCAAAGTCCATTGATCCCTTATGCCCGTGCTTAGGCAAAGGAGCTTTTCCTATCCTGAGTTCCCATCTTACGGGAGCTGGCAGATTATTTTTTCCTGTTTGTTAATTTGTTCCCTTTCCAAGGTGGGAGAATGGCTCAGGGCGTGTAACAGGTTCTAATTCTGGCCCAGGGGACTCGGCAATCACTGAAGCTGGCCATGGACACCGGGATAGATTTAAAACCAGTATACCACCCACATGTTTCTGATTGGTTAAAGCATTTACCATTAAAAAAAAAAAGTTTTAGTTCAAATGGAAGTCTATTTTCTCTTCTTCCCAAACTCCTACCAGAATGATAAAAAATGTACCTTACAAAAGAATAAAACCATAAAATTTCTGGGAAGTGGAGAAAGCCACTATAAGCAGACCAGAAGATCTGGCAACACGTAATTGCTTATACAGCCGTTCTTAGTCCTTGAGTGGTGCAAACAGTTAACAAACTTGGCTGCGAATGGAAAGGTTGGAGTTTGAGTGATCTGCTGGTGATCTGCTTCCAAAAAAAGTCAACCATTGAAAACCCTATGGAGCAGAGTTCTAATCTGACACACGTGGAGTTGGCATAAGTCAGAATCAACTCAATGGCAACTGGTTTCTTTTAGAGCCCTTCCTGCCCCCGAGTACCACCCCTACCTGCAAGCTACACTCAACCTTATGCTTGCTTCTGTGACTTTGCTCGTAATGCTCTGGATCTCTCTTCAGGTCGATGATGCCTATTCCTACTTTAAGACTTCATTTCCTTCAGAAAAGCCTTGTGTGCCCTCTGTGTAACCCACGCTAACCAAAACCAAACTAAACCTGTTGCTGTTGAGTCAATTCTGACTCATAATGACCCTACATGACAGAGTAGAACTGCTCATAGGGTTTCCAAGGAGCAGCTGGTGAATTCGAACTGCTGACCTTTTAGTCAGCACCCGAGCTGTTAACCACTGCTCCACCAGGGCTCCATGCTATCATGTGCTTATTTTCATTATTCTCTTCCACATTGTTTATACTTGTCTATTTAGCTTTTGGTCTCTCCACTAGACTATGAACTTCTCTAGAACAACAGTCAGCTTGTCTGCTTTCTATTGCTAGCTCCTGCCACACTACCTGATGCGAATATTTGTTGAATGAATGAATAATAAACTTCAGATCCATTTTCTTAAAAGCACAGAGAGTCTTTAGGGTGACTGACTTATTGTTGGCCAGAAGTCATGGATTTATCTATCTAGAACATACTTCTTACTTTTTCTTTTGATCTTAATATCATTAATGTAAAGCATTGAATAAAGACTGAATAATTATTGAATAATTATTTTGGGAGGATGGGTATTAGAAGCACTGAGATTTTAGACCTGATTCTGAAGGTCAGTTCTTTAAAATATATCTGTGTTCTTATTTACTGGTTTTAGTTTTTTCTGACATTCCTTCAGGGCTTTGCCTTTGAATTTTAATTTATTATTTTTTGTCCTAACATTCTGCAGTTTGAGTTGCAGTCTGCTACCCAGAAGCAGAGTTAGCTATATAGATATGTATGGAGACTCCCTGGATTTAGAAGTAAAATGAATAATTCTGAAGCTGCTTATGGGAAATGCAAGGACAAGAAAATAATTATCATAATAGTGGTAAAAGTAACTTTCTTCAGTGTTTAGAATAGGAAGATATTGCCATATTTCCAGGTCTCTGATTTTTTGACTCAAAGGGAACTTAGAATTCTTCTACTCTCATAGAGGACAAGATAGCTAAAAAGGGAGACAACCTAAATATCCGTCAGTAAGGCATGAGTTTAAATAAATTCTAGTAAATCTAGATGGTGGAATATAATGTAGTCATTAAAAATAATGAGCTAGATCTATAAGTGCTGACATGGGAATAGGTACAAAATTTATTAAATAGAAAAAATGAAGAATTATAGGTAAGATATGATACATTTTTGTTAAAATATATACTGATGTGATAAGATATAAAATTAAATTATTCAAATTGTTTTTAGCTTTATATTTTAAAATAACTGTAGACGCACATGCAGTTGTAAGAAATAATACAGAGATCCTGTCTACTCTTCACCTAGTTTTTCCCAATGGTAACATCTTATATAACTATAGTATAATATCATGATCATGAATTGACATTAAACAATCTATTGACTTTATTCAGACCAAACTATTTTTAATTGTTTTTGAATTTTTAGGAAAATTATAAATGCACATAGTTTAAAAATTAGGACTGAAGACATTACTACTAATATACTAAAAGACTTACGTTCCAGCCTGTACAACAAACCATCCCAAAAATGTAGTGGGTTAAACCAATAACATTATTATATCTCATGATTTTGTAGATCAGGAGTTCAAACAGGACTCAGCTAGGTGATTTTTCTATTCCATGTGACACTAAATGAGTATGTTTCAGCTGATGTGTTCAACTGGTGGCTGGCCTGGTCTGGTGTGTCTAAGACTGGCTTAATTCATATATCTGGTACCTTGGGAGTGGGGGATGACTAGAAGGTTGGGCTCAGCTGGTCGTTTTTCTTTCTCCCCTCAGTCCAAGGGCCTCTCCACGTGGTCTCTCCAGCAAAATAGTTATTCTTCTTACATGATGGTTCAGGAGTTCAAGAGACCAAGGTGGAAGCTTCTAATCCTCTTAAGGCTAGGTCTGGAAATGGAAAAGTGCTACTTCCACTATTACATTATTGATAAACAGTTATAGGCCAGCCCAGATTCATGCAGAGGGGAAATAGACTCCATGCCTCTATGGGAAGAGTGTCAAAGAATTTGTGGCCACATGATTTGTGGCCAGCTTATAATAAAAAACAGAAGCTTCTTGCCATATTCTTTTTTTTTTTTTTAAAGCAAAAAGAAAGTTTTATTTGGCATATACTCAAAGAGGTAAATTAGGAAGTGGACAAGCATGCTGCCAGAGCCATGTCTGCCCAAATCCAAGGAAATAATTACAGAATAGACAAAAGTGAGAAAATGGACAAGCATACTGCCACAGCCTTGTCTGCCCGAGTCCCCCTTGCCATATTCTTTACCCCTCCTGAGTGTTGTTCCCCAGAAGCAACCACTTACAACTTTTAAACTGTTTATTCTGTTATTTAACTTCATGTTGTTAAACAATGTGGTTATACTGCCATTCCCCCTGGATTTATTAATTTTAGATATTATTTATAGACTTCCTTTCAGGGAAGATAAAGTTTTAGCCCTCACACGCAGACACACAGACACACACACTTTCCCTTCTTGGATTCTCCTAAGATAGTAATGCCATAATTTGGACAAATGTATTAGATAGTTTTATACAGTCCTCTCGTCTAACAACTCAGACTTATTTCTTCTTAGCCGTAGATACCTGTATTGGTCTCTTCCTGTGTTCCAATTAGGGACTGGCGTACATAAGAGTGTTTTTCTACAGAGGACACAATTTAAACACTAACCAGTCTGTAGCTTCTATCTTGGCTCTCTTCTCTGCTTGATTTCTGTCTCTACACTCTTTTCCTCAGATGGATAAATCTTAGGGGGCTGGCATGGGAGCATTGGAACCCTAAAGAACCCAGGCAGGTATGCATTTTTTCCCTCCTGAGCTCTCCCACAGCTCAGGAGAAGAACACCTCCTCTTCCCAGTTTGGTGGTTACTTCTCTCATCATGTCCTCCTTCCCCACTGTGGACTTTTTGTTCTAGGTAGTTCCTGCCATCTTCTACCCTGGAAGAAAGAGAATTTAGGGTTAAAAAAATCTGGATTATCGAAAAGGAAAATGTTCTTGGAGCCATTTAAAATGATTATTCTGGATGTAGATGAATAAATATTCATATTAATATATGCACATGTAACCATTTCTTATGCAAGCCTGTTTCTAAAAATGGAGGCAACATAAGCAACTTTATTATGATACAGAACCCAACTGAACCTGAGGCAGAAATTGATCCATTATAATATCCTCTTTTACAAAACCCTCCCCACCAAATGTAACAATTTTACTGAACAGACTGAACTCAATAGGGTACAAGTAGAAGATTTTATTCTTACAGTACTCCTTTTCCTCCCAATTGTCTCTGTACTTATCCTTCCCATGAATGAAATCTTGGGAAGATTAGAACTTTTTCTTATACTCCCAGTGTATGAATTATTCTAGTCACTTTTAATCTACTCTAGTGTAATACTCAAAACTCCACATTTCATTCAAAGGTAAAGCTTCTCCTGCTTTAGGTCTGAGTCAGCTTCAGGTAGAAAGTCTACAGTGAAAGTAGCATGCTTAGCTATTGCTCTGTTTCTCCACTTGGTTCTTCTCCTTTTTCTCTCCAGTTTGTTGATTGTGGTTTCTGGCCCCCCGCCCAGTGCTGAGCTCAAGGAAAGAGGAACTACAGAAAAGAAGGCAGGCTTATGTGACTGGAACGGTTTTGTATTTGGTGTTCTCTGGGCTGGCTGTTTCTCTGACATGACACTTGTGTGAGTCCCTCGATTTCCACATTGGGTGCCACCAATTGCATTCCTGTGATGTGGGCAATGCTTTTCCAGCTGACCACTTATGACTCCACTTGTCAGCCCCTGAGCATCTGGGAATCCACTACTCAGACACTTGCTATTGAAGTCATAGTCTCCTTAAAGGACAAAGTCCCTTTATGACTTCTCTGGGCTGGCTCTCCCACATGGCCAACAGTTGGTCATTCTTGGGAACCCTCATTCATTCTTGCCACTGCCCCGGGTGGAATATAGTTTGCTGACAGTGCATCCCTCCTTTTTTCTGCTCAGTTGACTCAACATGAAAACTTATGCCTGCCACAGTTAGATTTTCAGGCAAGACGTAGTCAGGTCGACAGTGTCCCAAAATCTCTAGGTGAGATATATTTGAGCTCTCCTGCTGTTGTTGTTGTTATTATGTACCGTCGAGTCAGTTCCTACTCATAGTGACCCCATGTACAACTGAACAAAACACTGCCCTGCGCCATCCTCACAATTGTTGTTATGCTTGAGCCCGTTGTTGCAGCCACTGTGTCAATCCATCTCGTTGAGAGTCTTCCTCTTTCTCGTTTACTCTCTACTTTACCAAGCATGACGTCCTTCTCCAGGCACTGATCTCTCCAGACAACATGTCCAAAGTATGTGAGACATAGTCTCGCCATCCTTGCTTCTAAGAAGCATTCTGGCTGTACTTCCTCCAAGACAGATTTTTTTGTTCTTTTGGCAGTCCATGGTATAGTCAATATTCTTTTCCAACACTACAATTCAAAGGGGTCAATTCTTCTTTGGTCTTCCTTACTCATCATCCAGCTTTCACATGCATATGAGGTGATTGAAAATATCATGGCTTGGGTCAGGCACACTGTAGTCTTCAAGGTGACATGTTTGCTTTCCAACACTTTAAAAAAGTCTTTTGCAGCAGATTTGCCCAATGCAATGTATCTTTCGATTTCTTGACTGCTGCTTCCATGGGTGTTGATTGCGGATCCAAGTAAAATGAAATCCTTGACAACTTCAATCTTTTCTCCATTTATCGTGGTGTTGCTTATTGGTCCAGTTGTGAGGATTTTTGTTTTCTTTATGTTGAAGCATAATCCATACTGAAGACTGTGGTCTTTGACCTTCATCAGTAAGTGCTTCAAGTCCTCTTCATTTTCAGCAAGCAAGGATGTGTCATCTGCATAATGCAGGTTGTTAATGAGACTTCCTCCAATCCTGATGCCTTGTTCTTTTTCATATAGTCCAGCTTCTCGGATTATTTGCTCAGCATACAGATTGAATAAGTATGGTGAAAGGATACAACCCTGATGCACACCTTTCCTGACT
>NW_004443995.1:10347325-10354643 GCF_000243295.1 Trichechus manatus latirostris
CCAGCTTCTCGGATTATTTGCTCAGCATACAGATTGAATAAGTATGGTGAAAGGATACAACCCTGATGCACACCTTTCCTGACTTTAAACTACACAGTATCCCCTTGTTCTGTTTGAATGACTACCTTTTGATCTATGTACAGGTTCCTCATGAGCACAATTAAGTGTTCTGGAATTCCCACTCTTCATGATCTTATCCATAATTTGTTATGACCTACACAGTTGAATGAATTGACTATTGCATAGTCAATAAAACCGATTGAGTTTTATCTGCTCATTCTATTTTTTCCCTCCATTTAGTTTAAAAGCTGTAGTATATTTCTATTTATTTAGAATTACGTGTATTCGTTACTTGACTTAAAAAGTGTGAAATAGATTAATATCTTTACCTGCTTCCTAAATAGTACAAAGGCTGTATAATATGTTAACCTTATCTTTTCCCCCTAACAATATGTAACATTGTTGTTCAGAATTTTAATATCATCTTGATTTCTTCTAACTCTACAAATTTTATACAGCCAACATTTCTTTAATTTACCATATTTTACAATTTTCTTGGTTCTCCATTACTGTTGGTTAGAAATTTCTTCTTTTGAGATTGTTTTCTTTCTTTCTGAAGAACATTCTTTAAAGATTCCATTATAAGAATCTATTGGTAATAAATTGTAATTTTCTCATTCTTCTTAAAATGCTCTAATTTTGCCTATGGTCTTGAAAGATAATTTTGCTGGGTATACAATTTTGTGGTGATATTTTCTCTAATTCTACTGTTTTCTGTCTTTCCTTATTCCTTTTGAGAAATTAGCTGTCAGTCTAATGGTTGATCTTTTGTATTTAATTTGTCTTTCCTCCTTGTTTAAGATCACCTCTCTGTCTTTGGTGCTCTTCAGTTTCACTATGATGGATCTAGTGTGGATTTATTTTTATTTTTCCTGCCTGAGAGTCACTGGACTTCCTGAATCTGAGGATTTGTGTCTTTCATAAATTTTGAAAAATTCTGAGCCATTATCTATTTAAGTATTGCTTTTACCACATTCTCTCTCCCCCTTTCTTCATAAATTGGGATGAAATATATATTCGACTTTCTCATTTTATCCTTCTTATATTTTACTCCCTCTTTTCCCTGAAAAGAAAATGTTTTTGTCTCTTTATCCTCTTTCTATGAAAATTTTTCAGATTTATTTTCCCGTTTACTTACTCCTCAGACGTATATAATATGCTGTCTTGCTTATCCTTTGAATTTAATTTCTACTTTATAACATATTTTTATTTACAAAGATTCATTTTTTTCTAAGTCCATCTTACTATTTTTGACAGCGTCTTGTATCTATATTATATTTTCAATAACCTCTTTCATTTGTTGAAACATTTTAAACATTGGTGTTTTGTATTACATATCTGCTAATACAAATTTCTACATTCTCTATGTATATAATTCTGCAGTTTGTTGTATGTGATATCTCCACTTGCTGGATTCCAGTGAGGTAACTGATATTTTTTAATTGTGAAGTCATGTTCCTTTAAATTCATATGTGTGAATTCTTTGAGGTCTTTGTTTAAACTCCTCTAGAATGACTTGTGACTGTTTCTGACAATTATTTGAGGTCAGTTTTATTTTAAATGACATTTTTAGCTTCTTTCTTCCCACTCCCCCTACACAGTAGTATAAATCCAGCCTCCAGAATTGTGTGAATGCCAGTTCATTGTTAGAAATTCTCTGGGAGGCAGCCACCTTTCCCCACCCCACTCACTTTATATCGGGCTAAGGCTAAGACAGGCACATATTTTACCATCTCCCTCTGAGGAGTACTGTCAAGTTCTCCCAGCGATGGTGCTGCTCCATTCCATGTTCTCTGACATAACCTCTCACACTACTTGATTCCCAAGCTTTGCCTTCTCTTCCCCATAGAATTGCTGAACACTGAAACCAGGCTCTAACCACTGGACACTAGCTGATAACATTGGCTGCAGACCTAGAAGCCCTTCTGGACTCACACTTTCTTTTTGCATCCTCCCCTGAGAAAGTCTCTTGCTTTGTCCCCAGCAGAGCTGTGCTTTATAAAAATATTTTAAAATATTTTATCCAGCATTTTTAGTTGTGCTGAACCAGGAGGAGTTGTTCCGCAATCCAAATCAGCCATAGTGCCAGAAAAGAAACTTCCAGAATAATGCTTTAAGAACATAGATAACATCATGTCCCTCCCCTACACAAAACCCTCTTATTGTTCCTTATTGTATTTACAATAGTATTCAAACTCCTTGAATACTACTGTGTATGTGATCTCAATCCTACCGCTGTATATAATCCCGTCTCTACCACACACCACCCAGTTCCCCTTCACTCCAGTCACACTGTCCTTCTTTCTGTTCCTTGAACACGGCAAGATCATTCCTGATTTAGAACCATTGCACTTGTGGTTTCCTCAGCCTGGGAAATCTCTTCCCAGATCTCATAGCTTCTTTTCATTATTTAGGTTTCAGCTAAATCCACTCTGCAGGGAGGCCTATGATCATCCTATATTAAAGGCAGCCTCATCCTAGCCATTTTCTGTCATTTCAGCTTGATTTAGTTAATTGAACATATACATAGTGAGCGTTTACTATGTGCTATAAAAAATTGCTCTTGGACTAGGTATATTGTGATAAAAAATATAGACTGGGTCCTCTCTCTAGCAGGGGGAGGCAGACAATAGACAAACTATTAAGTGAGAAATAAAAATATCATTTAGTGATATGTGCTGTGCAGAGAATTAACGCAGAATAATGTGAGAGAATGACCGGGTGACTAGTTTAGATTGGTGGTCAGGAAAGCTGTCCCTGAAGAGGTGACATTTAAGCTTAAGTCAGAATGACAACCCTTTATTTGTAGCATATTGTGTAATCAACGAAAGCAAGAACTTGTAAGATTGTACGTCATGCAGCATAAATTCCTGGATGGGATTACTCAAGTGCATAACCACAAAATATAGTCTGGAGTATTGGGACGAGCTGGTAGAATGATGAGAGGTCCCCAAGATGGTCAGAAGTTACACTGTTATTTTTTTTTTTTTTTTTTTTTAATATTTTATTGTACTTCAGGTGAAGGCTTACAGAACAGATAGTTTCTCATGTAACAGTAACACACATGCTGTTTTATGACATTGGTTAACAACCCCACAACATTTTAACCCTCTAAATACTCAACTTTTTTTTTTTTTTTTTTGGTGAAAATACACATAGCCAAAGATACGCCATTTCAAAAATTTTTTTTTACATACACATTTAAGTGACATTGACTACGCTCTTCTAATTATGCTGTTATTCTCACTTAAGATGAAGGCTTACAGGACAAAATAGTCTCCCATTTGACAGTTAATACAAATGTTGCCCTATGACAATGGTTAACAATCTCACAACACATCAACAATATCCTTACTCTATTTTGTGTTCCCTATCATCAGCTTCCTACTCCCCTTCCGCCTTCTGGGCCTTGTCACTGGACTACACTGTTATTTTGCCTGAGCCAATTCATGGTTCAGTAGAACATTAAGTTTCCATGATCCTTCTTTTTGATTAAAAGGCACACTGGCATTACAAAAGTGGGTCACTGTACCAACTAACCAAGCCCAGGGAATTTTGTAATTTATAATTGTTTGGTATCTGTAAATGATCTGAGAAAATAGAGGGATAATGTGGAGAAAGTAGTGAACTTAGGATCACTTCTGCCTAAAGAATTTGGGCCCAAGTGTATTTGGAAATTTTGTACTCAGTGGAGGAGAAGGAGTTAGAAAACAGTCTAGTATTCTATACTGACTCTCTATGGACATAACACACGAAGGGAAGATAAACATGTTAGGCTGCCTCAGTGTTTAATCTCCAACAGCCACCCTGACTGATGGATCTGGAACACTGAAAAGAACTCTTTAATGTGGAACAGCTATGAGATTGGGAGAAGTTTGTAAAATAAAGGTTTTAAGACAGAGTTATATGGATAGTATGCGTCTTCTGTTTATTGGAAATTTATGTTCCCTGATAGGTTCTATAAGAAAGCATACAAAAAGAATGTAATGATTTATCTTGGGTTTTCATTGTATAACCAATTGTTAAACTGGGGAAGGTTGAATCCCTCCCGCCCATTAAAAATAAAATAATAATTTCCAGTGGCACCCACAGATTGATTCCAGTGTGCATGAGCCCTCTTCTGACTCCAGTCATTTCCCTGAGTTCCTCTAGCTACGAGTTTGCCAAGGTGAAGAGTTCATACAGGTGCACTTGGATGGGTGTCTTTCCAGGATGCTCCTGTAAGGTACTGTTAGGAATTGAATTGTGTTCTCCAAAAAGTATGTTGAAGTCCTAATCCCTGCACCTGCAAGTGTGAGCTTTTTTGGAAATCGAGTCTTTCTTTTTAAAATGTTATCAGTTAAGCTGTTGTTGTTGGTAGCTGCCATCAAGTCAGTTCTGACTCATGGTGACCTCGTGTATAACAGAACAAAATGCTGCCCGGTCCTACACCATCTTCATTATCATTGGTATGTCTGAATTCATTGTTGCTGCTTTTGAATCAATCCATCTCATTGGGAATTTCCCTTGTTTTCATTGGCCTTCTACTTTACCAGACATGATGTCCTTTCCTAGCAATTGGTCTTACCTGATGACAAGTCCAAAGTAAGTGAGCTTAAGCCTTGCCATCATCACTTCTAAGAAACATTCTGGTTGTTTTTTTCCCTAAGACTGATTTGTTCAATTTTTTGCTACCACCTTCAGAATGACTTACCCTTGAACATGAAGAAAATAAAAATACTCACAACTGTTGAATAAACCACATCGTGAGAAACTGAGAAAAAATTGAAGCTTTCAATGATTTTATTCTACTTAGATCAAGAATCAATGTCCATGGAAGCAGCAGTCAAGAATTCAGACAACATATTGCATTGGGCAAACCCTCTGCAAAAGACCTCTAAACTTTAAAAAGGAAAAATGTCACTTTGATGACAAGGTGCATCTGACCCAAGTCATGGTTTTTTCAATTGCCTCATGCATGTGAAAGTCGGTCATGGAAAAAGGAAGACCGAGAGGAATTGATGCATTTGAACTATGGTGTTGGTGAAGAATACTGAATATATCGTGGCTCAGTTAAGTTAATGAGGTCATACTGGAGTAGGGTGGGTCCTATTCCATTCTGAGTGGTGTCTTATAGAAGGGAAAACGGCCACAGACACAGAATGTCGTACAGGTCAAAGACAACATGTAAAGACACAAATACAAGTAGCAAAGGAATGCCAAGGATTTCCAGCAGAAACCAGCAACTAGGAAAGAGGCATGGAGCAGTTACTGTCTCAGAGCCATCAGAAGGAATCAACATGGCTGATACCCTGATTTGGACTCCTAGGTTCTAGTTCTGTGAGACAATGCTTTTCCGTTTTTAAAGCCACCCAATTTTTGATATTTTGTTACTGCAGCCCTGGGAAGCTAAGAGAGGTATTATTTAACAAAGGTATTCTTCCACCTATAGTACAAATAGGCCCTGTTCTTGTCCTTAAGCTTAAAACTTAGACAGGACACTTATGAGTAGGAACTCACAGGAAATCATGAAACTAACCGCTTGTTGGGTGGTTAGTGAGGTAGAATCTTCTTCCTTCCTTTGCAAGGCCGACCTTTGTTCCACCTCTGAGACCTCAGTCCATCAATTATCTTCCTTTTTTCAACCATACATGATCTCTTCCTTTCACTGGCTTCAATTCTTTTGACTTAAAAATGCTGAAGTTGTTTTTCTGTTGAAGAAATAAAAACCTTTCCTTTGACTCCATTATTTCTTCAAAGTCTTATCCTATTAATTTTGAAAGAGTAGCCTGTGCTTGCTCCCTGCACCTTCCCCCCCACCTCCCTGCTGACTAATTTTATTACTTCTCTCATTGATTTCCAGCTTCATAGATGGCCTAACCTAACCTTTCATTTGGCAGTCACTTGGGAGGGGCAGCTTCTCCTAAGGGCAATTACAGCTGATTTCTTACATGAAGAACGTTTGCATACAAAGAAAATTAGACAGCCATGCCGCGTAGAGCTTGGGATGGATTTCCTAGGAGCAGTCTATGTGACAGTCCAACAGGAAAGCCACACTCTTTCACAGGGAGCTGGGAACAACGATGAGGGTGAGGAAATTTAGGATGCCAATTAGGAGAGAGGCTCCATACATATTGGGATCCCCTGGATAGAGAAATAAAAATGTGTTTTCAAATATGAGTTCAAGCTTAATATGAGAATCTAACTTGTTCAGTGTCTAAAATTTGTCATTTATGTTCAGCATTGAGATAGACATATGTGCCATCTTTGGACAGGCTCTTCAAAGTGCAGGCTTTGAGACAAGGATGTGGCTTGTCATGTAGGAATCAACTTGATGGCAAGTAACAACGAGGCTTTTGTATTCCCACACCGTAAGTCATTGGCTGTAGCCATGTTGGGGAAGAAGTATTTCCTCCTCTCCTTCCAGGCTAGGGGGCTCCAGTGTCCAAGGGCAGGCTTCGGAAAGTTGTAGGTAGCGATAATAGCAAAAACACAGAAGCTGGAGCTGGTGAACAGAGCTGGTAAAAGAGATCCGAGGGGATCTGGTCAGTTCTCCAACAGTGTCTGCTAGATGTGTCCAAGGTGTCTTCCTCCAGTGTAATGGCCCTAGTGTAAA
This sequence comes from Trichechus manatus latirostris, assembly GCF_000243295.1. Lineage (NCBI taxonomy): Eukaryota > Metazoa > Chordata > Mammalia > Sirenia > Trichechidae > Trichechus > Trichechus manatus. Next base: position 10,353,981 of record NW_004443995.1, read on the forward strand.
GCGAGCTGTTGCAGAGTACCGAGAGCCACTGAAATCTTCATTAATGGATCAAGTCAGGACTGGCATGGCCATTCTGGAGACAACCTGGCAGTACTCAGTGATATTAACTATGCACGAACCCTGTCATCCAGCAATCCTACTCCTCTTAAATGTCCCAGAGAAATCATACAAGTCCCCATGGAGACTTGTGCAAAGATGTATAGTATAGCTTTGTTTGTGGTAGCAAAGGACTGGATATGTTAAATGTGATATAGTAGATCATCAGGCCTTTTTCTGAGGCTTGTCTGGATGGACTCAAACTTTTACCCTTTCAGTTAGCAGTTGAATACGTTAACCATTTGCACCGGCAGGGACTCAACATATATATAATTATGTATTAATCTCCCATATATAGCAATTTTTCCTCCTTTCACATAGACCATTCTTTAACCATCATTCTGCAAGAGCTTTTTATGTAGTATAGATATACTTTAAATATCCTTTTTATAATTTAAAGAGCAAAAAATAACTTTTAAAAGAAAATAACAATTGTTTGAGGAATCATCTAATCTAAAAATATCAAAAAGGAGTATCAGGGGAGGGTCCGGCAAGATGGCGGTCTAGGCAGAAGCACCACGCCGTCCCTCCACAACAAAGATCCGAAAAACTAAGCCAAACAGAGAA
>NW_004443995.1:10363146-10396049 GCF_000243295.1 Trichechus manatus latirostris
ATGTTGTGGGGTTGTTAACCAATGTCATAAAACAGCATGTGTTTTACTGTTACATGAGAAACTATCTGTTCTGTAAGCCTTCATCTGAAGTACAATAAAATATTTAAAAAAAAAAAAAAAAGGAGCATCAGGATATATGGACAATATCCTTGAAGACCTTTCTCCTTTCCCCTTTCTAAGGGCACACTGATTTTTCTCTGGGAATTCACCACACCCCTTTCTGCCGGGGTTGGACCTGCTTGGCCTAAGCTGATCAGCAGAATTCCATTCCCCTCAATGGGGTCTTGACTGAGAATGAGGAGCAGTACTCTAAGTCTAAGCCCTTTGGATTTCATAATTTCAAGACAAGGCTGGACCTAAGAGGAAAATTTTTAATTATGAATAAATGTGTGCTTGAAAAGCCTAAGAAAAAACATTTGCCATCAAGTCTATTCTGACTTATGGTGACTTCATGTGTGTCAGAGTAGAACTGAGCTCCAAAGGGTTTTCAGTGGCTGATTTTTCAGAAGTTGATTGCCGGCCTTTCTTCCGAGGTGCCTCTGATAACCTTTCGGTTAGCAGCCAAGCTTGTTAATCATTCCCACCACCCAGGGACTTTGTATTCCCTTTACTTGATCACATTTAGTAGATTTTCTCTTTTCAGGGTATTTTTAAAAGCACAGGAGCTTAACTGAAGTTAACCCTAATTGTCATACTTTGGGAGAAATAGAAATGGAGAGCTATAGTTCATCAAGAAATGGCTTTATTCTGCAAAAACATTTTATAGAAGGAGTGAGTCAGGGCTGTGCCCTGGAGGCGCTGGGGCCCATGTATTGGCTGACATGCGATCCTTGGTAGGCTAGTAGGGTCTACTAGTCCCGGCTTGGAAAAATCTATCACGAAACACCAAACATATAGTTGAACCTACTTCACAGACCCAAATTCAAATAAAAGATGATCAGCTCCATGTAGATAAACTAGATAAGGGGGCTGTGGTTTAGGATCAAAAAGGAAAAATTTGCAGAATTCTCTATATTCCCCTAGGAAGATTACATGACTCTGGGTTATATTTAAAATTGGCATTGTTTTCCCTCATTTATTACCTCCCAGGAAGAAACACAGTCGATAGAATCTACTGAATAATATTGACACTAAAAGCTTAGGAAATCACGAGATACCGTGAGTTCTGGCTTTATCAAATTAAAAGTGAAGTGTATACTATACTGGCACACTTCATGGGTAGAGTCTAGCTTTGCAGTTACAATGTTATTTTCAGTCCTTGATTATTTCAGTTTCTAAGAACTGTGGCCTGTCTCCTTTCAGTTTTAGAAACAAAAAAGTTAAAGAGTGTCAGCACTGACCAAATATAGGCACTAGTTTGTCTTTGTTACTACTTAGAGGAAAGTATGATAGAAGCTTCTCCAAATGCAGGCTTATTTAAAAAGCACTGGGGTTTTGCAATGTGAAGACCCCATCGGAATTCCAGGAACAATGAACTGCATGTGGACATGTGTTCTGATTTAAATTTGCATGTTCAAAGTATGGAGAAAAATCAATAGAGCGTTGTACTAGATTATGTTACAAATAAAAGAATCATGGACTCTGAATCTCAAGCTTGGAGAGGGTTGGGAAGACAGGCAGTACATGTTTTTCCTTCAACACATACATAACTTTTAATACTATATCATGGACTAGTAATAGTACTAAAAACAACATTGTCCATTGCTGTCCAGTGGATTTCGACTCATAGAGACTCTACAGCCACTCCACAGGAGAAAGATGTGGCAGTGTATTTCCGTGAAGATTACAGCCTTGGAAACCCTACGGGGCAGTTCTATTTTGTCCTATAGGGTTGCTGAATCAAAAAACAATAGAGATAATAAACTAGTGAAAGACTCAGATTTGCCTTGGCTATTTCTTTAACTGTGATTTAGGTGAAAGTTTACAGCTCAAGTTAATTTCTCATACAAAAATTTATACACATATCATTTTGTAACATTAGTTGCAATTCCCACAATGTGACAGCACACTCCTTTTCCACTCAAGGTTCTCTGTGTCCATTCCACCAGTTCTTGTCCCTTCTTGCCTTCTCATCTTGCCTCCAGACAGGAGCAGCCCATTTGGTCTCATGTATCTGATTGAACTAAGAAACACACTTCTGATGTGTATTATTTTTTGTTTTATAGTTCTGCCTAATCTTTGTCTGAAGACTGGGATTTGGGAATGCTTTCTGTTCTGGGTTAACAGAGTGTCTGGGGGCCATCGCTTCAGGGGCTCCCCCAGTCTCTGTCAGACCATTAAGTCTGGTCTTTTTATGTGAATTTGAGTTCCGCTACTCACTTTTCTCCCGCTCCATCCAGGACTCTGTGTTGTGTTCCCTGTCAGGGTGGTCATTGGTGGTAGCTGGGCACCATCTAGTTTTTCTGGTTTCAGGTTGGTGGAGTCTCTGGTTTTATGTGGACCTTTAGTCTTTTGGGCTAATATTTTCCTTGTATCTTTGGTGTTCTTCATTCTCGTTTGCTCCAAGTGGGTTGGGACCAGTTGACGCATCTTAGATGGCCACTCATAAGCTTTTAAGACCCAAGATGCCACTCAGCAAAGTGGGATGCAGAACATTGTCTTAATAAACTTTCTTATGCCAATTGACCTAGATTTCCCCTGAAACTATGGTCCCCAGTCCCCTGCCCCAGCTACTCCATCCCTCAAAGTGTTTGGATGTGTTCAGGAAACTTCTTAGCTTTTGCTTTGGTCCAGTTGTGTTGACTTCCCCTGTACTGTGTGTTGTCCTTTCCTTCACTGACGATGATCTTTATCTACTATCTAGTTAGTGAATTCCCCTTCTCCTCCCTCCCCACCATCAGAGAATGTTTTATTCTGTGTTTAAAACTTTTCTTCAGTTCTTATAATAGTGGTCTCATACAATATTTGTCCTTTGTGACTGACTAATTTCACTTGTCTGTCAGTTTTTTGCACTGTGGGGGCTTGCATGTTGCTGTGATGCTGGAAGCTATGCCACCAGTATTCAACTACCAGCAGGGTCACCCGTGCTGGACAGGTTTCAGCTGAGCTTCCAGAATAAGATAGACTAGGAAGAAGGACCTGGTGGTTCACTTCTGAAAAGAATTAGCCAGTGAAAAGCTTATGAATAGCAGAAGAACATTGTCTGATATAGTGGTGGAAGATGAGCCCCTCAGGTTGGAAGGCACTCAAAATACGACTAGGGAAGAGCTGCCTCCTCAAAGTAGAGTCGACCTTAATGATGTGGATGGAGTTAAGATTTTGGGAATTTCATTTGCTGATGTGGCATGACTCAAAATGAGAAGAAACAGCTGCAAACATCCATTAATAATCAGAAAATGGAATGTACGAAGTATGAATCTAGGAAAATTGGAAATCATCAAAAATGAAATGGAACGCATAAATATTGATATCCTAGGCGTTAGTTAGCTGAAATGGACTGGCATTGGCCATTTTGAATAGGACAATCACATGGTCTACTATGCCAGGAATGTCGAATTGAAGTGGAATGGCATTGTATTCATCGTCCAAAAGAACATTCCAAGATCTACCCTATAGTACAAAGCTGTCAGTGATAGGATAATATCCATACACCTACCAGTTAATATGACTATTATTCAAATTTATGCAGCAACCATTAAGGCCAAAAATGAAGAAATTGAAGATTTTTACCAACTTCTGCAGTCTGAAATTGGTCAAACATGCAATCAGGATGCATTGATAATTGCTGGTGATTGGAATCCAAAAGCTGGAGACAAAGAAGGAGGATAGGTAGCTGGAAAATATGGCCTTGGTGATAGAAATGATGCTGGAGATCGCATGATAGAATTTTGTAAGGCCAACGATTTCTTCACTGCAAATACCTTTTTTCAACATAAACGGTGACTACACACATGGACCTTGCCAGATGGAATACACAGGAATCAAATTGACTATGTCTGTGGAAAGAGACTATGGAAAAGCTCAATATCATCGGTCAGAACAAGGCCAGGGGCCAACTTTGGAACAGATCATTAGTTGCTCATATGCAAGTTCAAGATGAAACTGATGAAAATTAGACCAAGTCCACGAGAGCCAAAATATGACCTTGAAAATATCCCAGCTGAATTTAGAGACCATCTCAAGAAGAGATTTGATGCATTGAACACTAATGACCGAACTCCAGACAAATTGTGCAATAACTTCAAGGACATCATACATGAAGAAAGCAAGAGGTCACTAAAAAGACAGGAAAGAAAGAAAAGACCAGAATGGATGTCAGAAGAGACTCTGAAACTTGCTCTTGAATGTTGAGTAGCTAAAGTGAAAAGAAGAAATGATGAAGCAAAAGAGCTGAACAGAAGATTTCAAAGGGTGGCTGGAGGAGACAAAGTAAAGTATTACAATGACATGTGCAAAAATCTGGAGGTAGAAAACCAAAAGGGAAGAACACGCTCGGCATTTCTGAGGCTGAAAGAACTGAAGAAAAAATTCAAGCCTCAAGTTGCAATATTGAAAGATTCTGTGAGGAAAATATTAAGCGAGGCAGGAAGCATCAAAAGAAGATGGAAGGAATACACAGAATAACAAAAAGAACTGGTCGATGTTCAACCATTTCAGGAGGTAGCATATGATCAGGTACTGAAAGAAGTCCTAGCTGCACTGAAGGCATTGGCGAAAAACAAGGCTCCGGGAACTGACGGAATACCAATTGACATGTTTCAACAAACGGATGCAGCACTGAAAGTGCTCATTCATCTATGCTAAGAAATTTGGAAGACAGCTACCTGGCCAACCGACTGGAAGAGATCTATATTTATGTCTATTCCCAAGAAAGGTGATCCTACTGAATGTGGAAATTATCAAACAATATCATTAATATCACACGTAAGTAAAATTTTGCCGAAGATCATTCAAAAGCGGCTGCAGCAGTATATTGACAGAGAACTGCCAGAAATTCAAGCCAGATTCAGAAGAGAACATGGAACCAGGGATATCATTATTGATGTCAGATGGATCCTGGCTGAAAGCAGAGAATACCAGAAAGATGTTTATCTGTGTTTTATTGACTATGCAAAGGCATTCAACTGTGTGGATCATAAAAAATTATGGATAACATTGTGAAGAATGGGAATTCCAGAACACTTAATTGTGCTCATGAGGAACCTGTACATAGATCAAGAGGCAGTTGTTCGAACAGAACAAGGGGATACTGCGTAGTTTAAAGTCAGGAAAGGCATGAGTCAGGGTTGTATCCTTCCACCATACCTATTCAATCTGTATGCTGAGCAAATGATCTGAGAAGCTGGACTATATGAAGAAGAACAAGGCAACAGATTGGAGGAAGTCTCATTAACAACCTGCATTATGCAGATGACACAACCTTACTTGCTGAAAGTGAAGAGGACTTGAAGCTCTTACTGACAAAGATCAAAGACCATACCCTTCAGTATGGATTCCACTTCAACGTAAAGAAAACAAAAATCCTCACAGCTGGACCAATAAGCAACATGATAAACAGAGAGAAGATTGAAGTTGTCAAGGATTTCATTTCATTTGTATCCACAGTCAACACCTATGGAAGCAGTAGTCAAAAAGTCAAAAGATGGGTTGCTTTGGGTAAATCTGCTGCAAAAGACTTCTTTAAAGTGTTGAAAAGCAAAGATGTTACCTTGAAGACAAAGGTGTACCTGAACCAAGCCATGGTGTTTTCAATTGCCTCATATGCATGGGAAAGCTGGACGATGAATAAAGAAGACCAAAGAAGAACTGACCCCTTTGAATTGTGATGTTGGCAGAGAATATTGAATATACCATGGACTGCCAAAAAAATGAACAAATCTGTCTTGGAAGAAGTACAACCAGGGTGCTCCTTACAAGCAAACATGGTGAGACTATGTTTCATGTACTTTGACATGTTATCAGGAGGGATCAGTCCATGGAGAAAGACATCATGCTTGGTAAAGTAGAGGGCTAGAGAAAAATAGGAAGACCCTCAACAAGATGGATTGACACAGTGACTGCAACAGTGGACTCAACATAGTAACAAGTGTGGGGATAGTGCAGGACCAAGCAGTGTTTCGTTCTGTTGTACATAGGGTCACTATGAGTCAGAACCGACTTGACAGCACCTAACAACAACAATCTCACTCAGCATGATGCCTTTCATATTCGTCCATGTTGTGAGATGTTCCACAGATTCATCACTGTTCTTTATTGTTGCATAGTATTCAATTGTGTGTATTTACCATAATTTGTTTATACATTTGTCTGTTGATAGGCACCTAAGTTGTTTCCATCTTTTTGCTATTGTGAACAATGCTTCAGTGAACATGGGTGTGCATATGTCTATTTGTGTAACTGCTTTTATTTCTCTAGAGTATATTCCTACGAGTGGGATTGCTGGATCTTATGATACTTCTGTTTCTAGCTTTTTAAGCAAGAGTCAAATTGATTTCCAAAGTGGTTGTACCATTTTACATTTCCACCAGCAGTGCATAATTGTTCCAGTCTCTCCACAACCTCTCCAACATTTATTATTTTGTGTTTTTTGGATTAGTGCCAGCCTTGTTGGGATGAGATGCTATCTCATTGTAGTTTTGATTTGCATTTCTGTAATGGCTAATGATCTTGAGTGTTTCCTCACGTGCCTGTTAGCCACCTGAATGTCTTCTTTGGAGAAGTGTCTGTTCATATACTTTGCCCATTTTTTAATTGAGTTATTTGTCTTTTTGTTGTTGAGGTGTTGCAGTATCTTGTAGATTTTAGAGATTAGGCCCTTTTTGGATACGTCGTAGCCATTTTTTCCCCCAATCTGTAGGTTGTCTTCTTACTCTTTTGGTGAAGTCTTTTGATGAGCACAAGTGTTTGATTTTTAGGAGCTCCCACTTATCTAGTTTCTCTTCTGGTTTGTGCATTGTTACTTATGGTTTGTATTGTGTTTATGCCATGTATTAGGGCTCCTAGCATTGTCCCTATTTTTTCTTCCGTGATCTTTATTGTTTTAGCTTTTATATTTAGGTCTTTGCTCATTGAGTTAGTTTTTGTACATGGTGTGAAGTACACATCCTGTTTCATTTTTTTGCATATTATATCCAGTATGCCAGCACCATTTGTTAAAGGATTGTCTTTTTCCCAATTAACGGACTTTGGGCCTTTGTCAAATATCAGGCACTCATAGATGGATGGATTTATGTCTGGTTTCTCAATTCTGTCCCATTGGTCTATATATCTGTTCTTGTATGAGTACCAGACTGTTTTGGCTACTGTGGTGGTATAATAGGTTCTAAAATCAGGTAGTGCGAGGCCTCCCACTTTGTTCTTCTTCTTCAGTAATGCTTTACCTATCCATGGCCTTGTCCTCTCCATATGAAGTTGGTGTTTTTTTCCTCCATCTCATTAAAAAATGCCATTGGAATTTGGATTGGGATTGCATTGTATCTGTAGATCACTTTGGGTGAATAGACTTTCGGTAGAATTGACATTTTCAAATGTTGAGTCTTCCTATCCTGAGCATGGTATGTTTTTCCACTTAAATAGGTCTCTTTTGGTTTCTTGCAGTAGTGTCTTGCAGTTTTCTTTGTATAAGTCTTTTACGTCTCTGGTTAGGTTTATTCCTAAGTACTTTATCTTCTAGGGGGTTATTGTAAATGGTATTGATTTGGTGATTTTCTTTTCAACGTTCTCTTTGTTTGTGTAGAGGAATCTACCTGATTTTTGTATGTTTATCTTGTATCCTGACATTTTGCTGAAACCGTCTATTAGTTCCAGTAGTTTTCTTGTGAATTCTTTAGGGCTTTCTTCGTATAAGATCATATCATCTGTTAATAGGGATACTGTTACTTCTTCCTTACCAATTTGGATGCCCTTTATTTCTTTTTCTTACCTTATTGCTCTGGCTAAGACCTCTAGCACAATGTTAAATAAGAGTGGTGATAAAGGGCATCCTTGTCTGGTTCCTGTTCTTAAGGGAAATGCTTTCAGACTGTCTCCATTTAGAATGATGTTGGCTGTTAGTTTTGTATAAGTGCCCTTTATTATGTCAAGGAATTTCCCTTCTATTCCTATTTTGCTGAGAGTTTTTATCATGAATGGGTGTTGGACTTTGTCAAATGCCTTTTCTGCATCGATTGATAAGATCATGTAGTTCTTGTCTTTTGTTTTATTTATGTAATGGATTACATTGATGGTCTTTCTAGTGTTGAACCATCCCTGCATACCTGATATGAATCCCACTTGGTCATGATGAATTATTTATTGATATGCTGTTGAATTCTGTTGGCTAGAATTTTGTTGAGGATCTTTCCATCTATGTTCTTGAGGGATACTGGTCTGTAATTTCCTTTTTTTGTGGTATCTTTACCTGGCTTTGGTGTGGGTTATGCTGGCTTCATAGAATGAGTTTGGGAGTATTCCATCCTTTTCTATGCTCTGAAATACCTTTCTTAGCACTGGTGTTAACTCTCCTCTGTTAGTTTGGTAGATTCTGCCGGTGAAGCTGTTCTGGCCAGGGCTTTTTTTTTTTTAAATTACCTTTTCAATCTCTTTTTTTGTTATGAGTTTATTTATTTTTTCTACCTAGGTTTGTGTTATTTTATGTAGGTAGTGTGTTTCTAGAACTTTATCCATTTCCTCTAGGTTTTCAAGTTTGTTGGAGTACAATTTTTCATAGTATTTAGTTATGATTTTTTTAAAATTTCAGTTGGGTCTGTTGTGATATTGACCATCTCATTTCTTATTTGGGTTATTTGCTTCCTTTGTTTTCCTTTTATCAGTTTGGCCAACGGTTTGTCAATTTGTCAGTCTTTCCAAAGAACCAACTTTTGGTCTTGTTGACTCTTTCAATTGTTTTTCTATTCTCTATTTCATTTATTTGTTCTCTAATCTTTATCATTTTATCATTTCATTTTCTGGTGCCCAAGGGCTTCTTTTTCTGCTCTCTTTCTATTTGTTCAAGTTGTAGGGTTAAAGTTTTGATTTTGGCCCTTTCTTCTTTTTGGGTGTGTGCATTTATTGTTACAAATTGACCTCTGAGTACTGCTTTGCTGTGTCACAATGGTTCTGGTAGGATGTGTTTACATTCTCATTTGACTGTATGAATTTCTTTATTCCATCCTTGATTTCTTCTGTAACCCAGTAATTTTTGAACAACTTATTGTTCAGTTTTCATGTATTTGATTTTTTTTCCTTCTTGTTTCTGTTATTGATTTCTACTCTTATGGTTATATCGTCAGAAAAAATGCTTTGTAATATTTCAATGTTTTGGATTCCGTTAAGGCTTGCGTGGTGGCCTAAAATGTGGTCTGTTCTGGAGAATGTTCCATCTGCATTGGAAAAGAATGTATACTTGGTTGCTGTTATGTGGAGTGTTCTGTATATGCCTATGAGATCAAGTTGGTTGATTGTGGCATTTAGATCTTCCATGTCTTTACTGAGCTTCTTTCTGGATGTTGTGTCCTTCACCAAAAATGGTATGTTGAAGTCTACTATTACTGTGGAACTATCCATCTCTCTTTTCAATACTGTTAAGAGTTTGTTTTACCTATTTCGGAGCCCTGTCATCAGGTACATAAATATTTATTATGGTTATGTCCTCCTGGTGTATTGACCCTTTAATCATTATATAGTGTTCTTCCTTACCCTTTCTGGTGGATTTTACTTTAAAGTCTATTTTGTCAGAGACTAATATTACTACTCCTGCTCTTTTTTAGTTGTTGTTTGCTTGATGTATTTTTTTTCAACCTTTGAGTTTTAGTTTGTTTTTGTTTTTGAGTCTAAGGTGTGTCTCTTGTAGGCAGAATATAGACAGATCGTGTTTTTTAAAAAATTCATTCTGCCACTCTCTCTTTATGGGTACATTTAGTCCATTTACATTCAGTGTAATTATTTATAGGTATGAGTTTACTGCTGTCCTCTTGATTTTTTTTTTGTGTGATGTTGACTGTTTCTTTGTTCCACTTAATTTTCTGTGCTGAGTTGTTTTACTTTATGTATTTTCTTTTCATTACTGTTGATTTTGTGTTTGCTGAGTCTTTATGTTTTCCTTCTTTTTTATTTTGATGGGTAGATTTGTTAGCTTCCTTTGAGGTTACCTTAAAATTTATCTTTATTTTTCTAAGTTTAAACAGATCTTTTATTTCTTGATATAGCCATAATTTCCTCTCCATATGGAAATTATATGACTACACTATTTAGTCCCTCTTGTTTTTTGTTTTAATATTGTCATCATTTACATACGGATGTCTCTGCTTCCCTATTTTTAGTCTGTTAGCTTTGACTTATTTTTGTGACTTCCCTGTCTGGGTTGATTTCTGGTTGTTCTGTCCCATGTTCTAGTCTTGGTTTGTTGTATGATATCGTTGGTTCTCTATTCAGAAGATTCCCTTTAATGTTTCTTGTAATTTTGGTTTGGTTTTTGCAAATTCCATAAACTTCTGTTTATCTGGAATGCCCTAATTTCACCATCATATATGAGAGACAGTTTTTCTGGATATATAGTTCTTGGCTGACAATTTTTTTTTTCCTTCAAGGCTTTATATATATCATCTCATTGCCTTCTTGCCTGCATGGTTTCTGCTGTGTAGTTAGAGTCTTCTTTGTGGGTGACTTTCCATTTATCCTTAGTCGCTCTCAAGATTCTATCTTTATCTTTAGTTTTGTCAAGTTTAATTATAATACGTCTTGATGACTTTCTTTTGTGATCTACTCTGTGTGGGGTTCGTTGAGCTTCTTTGATAGATACCATTGTCTTTCACAATATCAGGGAAGTTTTCTGTCAGCAAATCTTCAACAATTCTTTCTGTTTTTTCTCTTATCCCTCCTGTTCTGTTACTCCAATCACTCATAGGATTTTCCTCTTGGTAGTGTCCCACATAATTCTTAGAGTTTCTAAATTTAAAAATTTTTTTTTTCTGATTTTCCCTCAAATAATTTGGTGTCAAGGGATTTATCTTCAATCTCACTAATTCTGACTTCCGTTGCCTCAATTCTGCTCCAATGACTTTTTACTGAGTTGTCTAATTATGAAATTTTATTGTTAATCTTTTGGATTTCTAGATGCTCTCTTTCTGTAGTTTCTAGCAGCCTGTTAAATTTGTCATTCTGTTCTTGTATTGTTTTCCTGAATTCCTCTATTGCTTTGTCTGTGTGTTCCTTGGCTTGATCTGAGTTTTACTTGGTCTCCTTCCTGATATCTTGAGGAGCTCTGTATATTAATCTTTTGAATTCTATCTCTGGTAATTCCAAGACCTTATCTTCTTCTGGAAGGTTTCCTGGTTCTTTATTTTTGTTGCTTGTCAAAGCCAGCTTGACCTGCTTCTTTATGTAAGTTGATATTGACTTGTCTCTGAGTCATCAGTGAGTTATATTTATTTTTTGCGTGTTTGTTTACTGTGGCCTAGATTTTTGTTTTGATGCTCCTAAATAGTTTGGGCATGTGAGCTACTTTGGTTACTTGTGTCTTTGAAGCTCTCACGTTCTCTCTCCAGGTGGTCAGAGCAGCTAGTAGGTGTGTGAGCCCAGGAATCTGTTCAGTTTTCTTGTGCAAATATGGCTCAGGTGTCCAGGTCATCAGTCACCTAGTGTGTGGTGCAGACTCTCACTCACAGTCATAGATGGGCAGGGCTGCGTAGGGGTGTTTGGTGCAGGCACAGGTATCTGGCTGCAGTAGAGGGCTATTTGGTGAGCAAAGCAGGGGGCTGATGGCTGCCCATGGGTGCCTGGGTGGAGGGCATAGCACTGTTCCCTAGAGTGCGTAGGGGGTGGGTTTTGCAGCTGGTCCTTGGGCACCCAATGCTGTTGGGTGTAGGGACTAGGAGGTACCACTTATTCTCAGAACCCTGTCATGGGTGGCTAGATGGAGTGGGTGATACTGTTAGCCCCCAGGCCCCTGATGTGTGTGGGTGAGGTCTCTGTTTAATGGGCAAGACTGTCAAATATCATGAATCTGAAACTTCCCCTTGGCTGCTGCAGTTGAAAATAGGCTTCATGTGCATGTCCTGTTGTTTTATGCTAATGAGGGCATGCGGTGTTGAATTGGTCCACACAAGTCTAGACAGGGGTGAAGGGTGCTGTAAGTCCACGGACCCCTTATGCCAGTGCCTAGACAAAGGGCAATATTTGCCCTGAGTTCCTGGCTTAGGGAGCTTGGCGTTTTTTTTTTTTTTTTTTAAAGCTGCGATACTGGTTTTGGTGCCAATGGCCCTGAGTTCCAGCTTAGGGGGCTTGGTAGTTGTTGAATACTGCCAGACTGATGTCAGATTAGAGCAGGTTGGTGGGTGGGTGAGAGGAAGGAAGCACTTCTCCACTGTGAAACTCCCGGAGGGGGTGGGGTTATTTTGACCCATTGCAGTAGGTTAGATGCTTGCATTTAACTTCCACACGTCCAGCACCACTTCCACCCGGCTCCGGAGGCTTGTGCAGACTCTCTGCCACTAGGGTTTCTACTGACGTGGTAGGCTGAGTCCCGAACTTTATTGCTCACCTCAGCCCGCATGCACCAGCCAACCCAGCCAGCAAGGTGCCAGCAACCTCACGATGGGCACTTCTTTGCCGCTTCTGAACTGTCTCTGTTTCCCCTGTCGCTCAGTCCGACTCCTCAACTTTGTCTTATAGATTGTCATATATAATCGATTCACTTGTTTCTTTGGGTCTTTGTTGTAAGAGGGAAGACAGGAAGCATCTGACAATTCTGCCATCTTGGCCCTGTCTCTGCAGCATATTTTCTTAATAAACATCGTTATGCCAATGACCTGGATATCCCCCCAAACTATGGTCTCCAGACCCCAGTCCCAGCTACTCTGTCCCTCAAAGTGTTTGGATGTGTCCAGGAAATCTCTTAGCTTTTGCTTTGTTTGCCTTGACTATTTCTTGAACTTGATTCACAATTTTTAAAATCACCATAATAATAATATTAAACCAAGCAATCTTTAATTCTGTTAAACGTAAGTTTGCCATGAATCAGAGCTCAATGTATGGCAACTAAAAACAACAACTGACTTAAATAAAGCTCATAATGTGGAGATAATACTATACTGCTTATTACTAGGCCATTCTCCTGGCAGCAACATAATATTTATGCTAACAAAAGTAAGAACTATAGAAGCAAGAGCCCTCACACTTCATTTAGAGATGTTCACCAGCTGAAGTTTAAAGAACTTCGAGTACTCTTTCTTTTGTTCATCCAGCATCCCCTATGCCAACGTTTACTGAGTTACCATTAGGCACTTCACTGAATTTATTTATTGGTATGTCTGGTTTTGTGTCCCACCAACTAGCACAAGGTAATACGGTGGGTGGTCACTATATCAGTGTTGAGTGAAAAGACAAATCAAGATAACTTAAATAAGACAGTCTTATGATGTGTGCCTTGTAAGCAACAGAGAATCAAATTTGACTAGCTCAAGGAAAAAGACAAATTTATTGGCCTGCTTACTCAAGTCATGGGAAAGTATTGAGGAAAACTGGAACCAGGGACTTACATGCTCTTTCTGACATTATGACACTCTAACATTGACATTCTTCATAATGCCCAAACAACGGCAGCCAGCAGCTCCTGGGCTCACAACCTCCCAGCCTTGGCCATGTGGGTAAAAAGGGTTTTCTTTCTCCCCTTACTTGTTATTAGACAAATCCGCAGAGGATGCTGGTCAGCCCAGCTTCAACATGTTAACACCTTTAGACCATTTATGGAGGTAGGGAGACAGGGTCTGATTAGAGGATGGCTGTTTACAAGGCTGGAAACAAGTAGGCTTGATATGAGGTGAATGTAGCAATCCTGGCAAAAGACGATGGTGGCTCAGACTAGGGAGTAAAGGCAGAGACGTGGCCAGGTTCTGGATATATTCTGAAAATGCGGATGCAGTGGACGTGAGGTATGAGAGAAAGAAATCAGGAATGACTTCAAGGTTACTATCCTGAACAACTCAAGGGGTTGTTCTAACTGAACAGAAGAATATTATGGCGGACAGGTTAAGGGGGTATCAGTAGGTTATTTTTGGATATATCAAGCCTATTCGCCCCGAATAGAGATGTTAAATAAGCAGTTGGATATATCTGAATCTCTTCTTCCAGGTATGTACCTGCTTCTGTTTTTATATACATCATTTTATTTATTTTGTTGTTGTTGAGAATATACACAGCAAAACATACACCAATTCAACAGTTTCTACATGTACAATTTAGTGACATTGATTACATACTTCAAGTTATATAACCATTCTCACCCTCCTTTTCTGTGTTGTTCCTCCCCCGTTAAGATAAATTCACTGCCTCCCTAAGGTTCTTATCTGATTTTTTGAGTTGCTGTTATCAATTTGATCCCATTTAGATGGTTCTTAAAAGAGCAAAATGCTCAACACAGATATTTTTTACTAGTTAAGCTAAACTGTTTGGTTTTAAGAGAACTTCAGGGGATATTTTTGGTTTAAAGATTATCTCAGGATAATAGTTTCAGGAGTTCATCCAACTTTCATGGTTCCAAGAAGTCTAGAGTCCTTGAGAATTTGGAATTCTGTTCTGCACTCTCCCTCTTCTGATCAAGATTCTTCTATAGAATCTTTGATCGAATTGTTCAGTAATGGTAGCCAGGCACCATCCAGTTCCTCTGGTCTCATGGCAAAGGAGGTCGTTGTTCATGGAGGCAATTAGCCACACATTCTACATCCTCCTTCTATTTACGACTCTCCTTCTTCCTCTGTTATTCCAGGTAACGAGAAACCAACTGTTGTGCCTTGGATGGTCACTTGCAAGCTTTTAAGACCCCAGGCCCTATGCATCAAACTAGGAGGTAGAACAGAGGCACTGAACATGTTATTAGGCCAATAAACTGGGAAGTTTCAGACACCATGACTCTAAACCTCCAAACCAAGAAACCAAATCCCATGAGGTTTTTGGCTGTACATAAGCAGCCTCAGTAGCTTTTCTTTTTCTTTTTTTTTGCCGTTGTAAATATATCACAAAATTTTTTCCAGTTCAACTTTTTACAGGTGTACAACTTATTGACTGCAATTACAACAATCGCCTGTGCACCCCTACCCTTAATCAACGTGATATTTCCATCAGCAGTAACTGCCCCTGATAACCACTAATAAACTTTGTCGTCTATACATTTGCCTTTCCTTGTCTTTTCATATAAGGGAGGTGATACAATATTTGTCCTTTTGTGACTGACTTAGTTCACTCAGCATAATGTCTTCCAGCTCCATCCTTATGTATGCACCTGTTTATTGACTGTTAGTAATTGTTTATTGTCCAACTTCTTCCCCTAAAAAGCATGCTCACTGAGACCTGTTTTTCTTAGTAATATGTCCCCAGTACTTAGAAGAATGCCTGGTTATAGTAGGTGCTCAATAAAATGCACTGGAAATGTGCATGAAAAAATGATTGAGAAAGTTAAGGGTTCAGTACAACAAACAAAGTAGGTCTCATTGAGAATAGAGTTATTAGGAAGTATCTGTTTGGAAGTAAAATTGCTTGCTTGATTATTACTAGGGAGAAGTTTGCAACAGGCATTATGTAACAAACATTTTCTCTGAAGAACAAAGTAAGAATGAAGAGACACTTACAAGGCTTCTGTAACCTTTTATTTTACACTTATGGACCACTGCCAATACAGGGCCTTGGCTTCTGGGTCTTTTCTACAGGTTTACTTGTTGGAAAGATGTGATCAAGGTAGAAATTGGAAATGATCCTACAAGTAAACCATAGTCATTTACCAGTCCATAAACAACATGCATATGGAAGCCTGTGTAATTATTCAGAAATATATGACTTTCTGAAATTATTATATATATATATATTTTCATATGCAAGAAACAAAGCATTTTTAAAGACAATTGTCTGTACAAAATGGGGTGAATCCATGGCATATATTGTAGGCATACCTCGCTGCATGTGATGTCCCAGTGAAGTAATGGAATTCGACTGACTGCTAACACATTGAGGGGCAGCATTTCCTAGCACCACAGTTCAAACAGCCAGCATCTGATAACATATTACACGTGACTTTACTAAAATTCGGCCCAGCAGATTAGTTTTGCTAATTTATCATCAGCAATCTGTCTGGTGAAATCTAACAGAAACATCAAGCAATTTGTCAATCTCATTACCACACTGAGTTGAAGATGAGAACAATATGATACTTTAAAGTGTCATGACTTCCGCTCCAGCACAGGAAACAATACACAACACCAAACCCTGCTTAATCACAACAACTAACCAATCAAACAAAGAAAACCCTACTGTGAACCCAGGGCTCAGACTCTTTCAAGCTGCCTGCTGCATTCCATTTGTAACGGCAACATGGTCACAAGATTTATGTACATAGATGATTCTGATCTGTTTAAACTGACTGAGGGCACTTGTCCTGATGAAAAGTCGCCTAGATCCCACTCAGAGTACATGGCTTTGGCACAACTACGGGACAGTATTATTATATTACATTAAGTCCATACACACCACCACACACATGCATATATTACACACACAAATACATTCCACAGAGACAATCACAGAAAAACTGGCTAAGAGACATTTACAAATTTATATATATTTATATCTATATACAGTAAAAGGTTTTTTGCTGTACTCACACTCTGTAAACATTTGGGAAAATGCCCAGCAAAAGTCACTGTGGGCCCTTTGAAATGGTGACCACATGAGGGGTGTGGGAAGGTTTAGGTTCAGACTGGAGAAACAGAGAAGTGAAGAATCGTAAGTTCAGGGTGACATTTGGAGGTAATTATATATCCCTGGCATGATAAACTGTGGGAGAAAGATGTAGCAGTATGCTTCTGTAAAGATTACAACCTTGGAAACCCTATGGGGCAGTTCTATTTTGTCCTACAGGGTTGCTATGAGTTGGAACTGATTTGACAGTGATGGTTTTTTTTGGGGGGGGCATGATAAACTCAGCTGGTCACTTTGAAATTATGTTTCCTGTATGGAAAAGAGGAGCCCTGGTGGCGCAGTGGTTAAGAGCTACGGCTGCTAACCAGAAGGATGGCAGTTTGAATCCACCAGTCGCTCCTTGGAAACCCTATGGGGCAGTTCTACCCTGTCCTATAAGGTCGCTATGAGTTGGAATCGACTGGAAGGCAACGGGTATATAGAAAACAGGATGACTGAAAAAGTCTTACTGCCAGTTAACATTTTAAGAGATTTAAGATATGAGGTGATATGCATAATGTATATGTATGTATATATATACAATAGAGTTACTATTACAAAAAAAATCAGTAAAACTTCCAAATCTTCTAAAAATATTCAATCCCTTTCTCTGAAGTGTGCTTTAGATTTCTATGCAATGCACTGAAAGTTTCAGGCATGGTTAAGTGCCGTGTGCCTTTAAATTCTGGTACATAATACTGAGTTTACATAAAAAACTTACATGCATGAAGAAATTGGGTTTATGAAAAACAGAACTATTTGAGTCAAGCATTATTTTTGAGTTTAATATAAAAATATGTTCAAGATGTCCTGTAAGAACAGACCATTAAAAAATAAAATACACGTTCTTAAAAATTCTTTAAGCAGCAGCTATTGAACTACCATATGTGGTTATCGGTCTGTGCTTTAAATGCCTACATTTGTTGTAGCTTTTAGAATTCATGTTTAAAAGTAAAATAGTGATTTGAGAAATATTAAATATTAACCTAATTTCTCACCCGAATACTGTTTTTCTTCTTCTTTTTTTGCAAAATATGAATAAAGAAGCTTAAATAATCACTTTGATGTAGTTAAGAAAAATACTGGCAGTGAATGACATTTCCAATAAAAGTGGCTTAAACCCATACTGTGTTTGGCCAAAAAAAAAATCACTTTAAAAATAGAAAATTTTGTCATAATCTCTGAAATTTCATGTGATCAGTTCTCACTGAATGTTTGGTAGAACTGTCACGAAAGCTGGTCACGGCCGTGAAAACTCTATGTTCATGCAAAAGTGGGAATATCTTTCTGGTTTCATTTAATAGCCTCCTTTCCCCCCAACTCCCACCATTTTTTAGTGCTCAATATAATATGCAGAATATGTAAATTAGAAGATACACAGAAGTTTTAGGTATAACCAGTCCAACCTGTGATGTTTTGGAAGCATTTCTCCCCCCAGGGAGTGAGACTGAGTTAAAGGAGAAGAAGGACTGGAGAAGAGGTTTCCGGAGACACAGCTGCAATGTGATTTTTCTCCAATAGGATTTGAAGGAATACTGATGAATGTTTCCAAGAGGCTTAGTTTATACTGTCCTTATGGCTGCTCCTCTCTGTGTTGTGGTTGTTTTGTTCATGGTTCTTCCACTGGATACTTGTTCCATTCATTGGGACCGAGGTCATCAGACTTTTGGACTGGTAACAGCAGCAGCAGAGGCAAGACTGGTAAAAGGAACAGACTCTTAAAAACAGGAACCTACTAACTCATTTCCAGAAGAACATGAGGGCCTTGAGTTCCCACCAACAAGGGTAAATGTTCATACACATGTGAGGAAAGAATGTGAGCCTTATCATTAATCTAGAGTACCAAGTTTATAATCTTTAGGTACAAGTTAAATTGTCCATTCTAGAGAAGAGAAACACTTCCCTTGTCTCGCATTTCAGCTCCATCTATCAAGCAGTGTTGGCCAGCCAGAGAGTGCTCTACTGACTTGGGGTGGGCATGAGTGGGAAGGGGCCAGAGAGGCCTGACGTTTCTTCAGTGTGCATCATCTGTGTGGCACCTCAGTCTGCTCCTTACAAGAGCCCGATTTCTATTTCTCCCGTTTAAAAAATGAGGACAGTGAGATCCAGAGAGAATGACAAGATAGAACTAGAATTAGAACCCAGGATTCTCTAGATTGGATTTTTTCCCATGGACATGCTGCCTTTTTATAAAGACCAATCATGAAGTGTATTAACAACAGCCAAAAGGTGGAAACACCACAAATGTCCATCAACAGGTGACTAAATGTGGTATATACATACAATGGAATATTATTTATCTATAAACAGAAATGAAATTCTGATATGTGCTATGACATGGATGAACCTTGAAAACATTATGCTAACTGAAATAAGCCAGGCACAAAAGGACAAATATTAATATACTCATTTGGTTGTCCTTAAAAAAAAAAAAAAGTTGCATAGCAGTCTTACCTGGAAGCAATTTTTAAATTTTTTGCTCACAAAATATAGAGCTATGGGGTTTATACATGAATTCATGGTTGCCAAGTTAATACCGATGTAATCCATGAGCAGCAAGAAACTAGAACAAAAGAAAATGGAGTAGAATAATTAGAATGTAATGATTTTTTAATCTGCTAACTAGTATTTGTCTCTAGAATAAGCATAGTTCTTGCCCACAAGCCATTTCTTACAGGTGGCAGAATTTTTTGTTTTTTTTTTGAGGATGCTTGTTTAAATGGCACTTTCAGTTCTGCCCGGTGTTTATAGATACCTCAGCCACTTGGTTAGCTCAAACCCTTACACTCAGTCTCGTCTCAGGAGTCGAGTGGCAAGATTAGAGATAGGACTTGCACAAATTCTAGTAACAGTTATGGACTACGTTGGCTAAAAAAAAACCAACTTTGCAATTTGCATTTTCCATGGCTAACAAGAGTGTAGATGCGATGGTTTTGTAAAAGTGTTACAAATGGGAAAATCGGGGAAACTCCAATCTCCTAATGGGTAAATAGACTCTTACCTGAGTAATTCACATCGGTTCTTGTCCATCTCATCGTATACGGTTTTCTTCAGAATGCGGCTTAAATGAAGGGGGAACCAGCAAAGAGCGAAAATTACAACCAAGCAGAAAACGGTTTTTGCCACTTCTCGACGCTAAAGGAAGGTGAGAAAAGAGAAAGTACATTAGATTTAATGTTTTTATATTAGATGAAACAACTACGCACCAAGGAGGTAGTAGGTATCAGGGTAAGAATAACCCACAGAAGAGCCAGGAGAACGGCCAGACTCATAGTATCTCCACCTCTTCCAGATTCTGCGTCCAACTTTCTAGCCAAGGAGTTGGTGATAATGCTTTTGGGAAGCTGCCAGGCAGGATGGTGGCCTCAGGTTGGTTATTTGGGCTGGGTTAGAGGTGGAAACTCGCTGGAAGTGAGCCAATACTGCGGCTGAGTCTGTGTGTATGTGTGTGACGAGTGTATGGGGAAAGGAGTTAGCTACCAACCTCAGCAACAGTAACTAACTAGCATTTAGTGATAAAAAAGAAGCCCTGGTGGCGCAACGGTTAAGTGCTTGGCTGCTAACCAAAAGGTTGGTGGTTTGAATCCACCCAGTGGCTCTGTGAGACAAAGACCTGGCAATCTGCTCCTATAAAGATTACTGCCAAGAAAACCCTATGGGTACTTCTACTCTGCCACGTGAGGTTGCAATGAGTCTGAATATACTCGATGGCACCCAACAACTTTGCCTTTGTGGAAGGCAAAGTGACCGAACACAGCATGATAACGGACAAATCTGCAAAGCTGCATAGAAAACAAAACAGGAGCAGGGAACATAAAAGAAAAGGCAACAGCAACATGTTTTCTACACTTCCTGATCTTGAAAAAAGCTAGCCCTGGGATCCATTTACTTTTTAAATTCTCTGATGAATGACATATTTATTCCAAGTATCTATTGTTTGCAAACAGAGGGATGAGAGTAAAAGATTAGCAGCAACGATGATCTGAAAAACTGAGACATGCTGACCCTGGACTGACTTCAGCTGAGGGCTTTCATGTCTGTGCAGGATCAGAAAAACCCTAGATTAGGAATTCTCTGCAACCATTCATTTGTGTGCGTTGGGCTCGAGTATTAAAACACGTGAATTTAGAAGTTTAACTAGAAATCTAAAATGCAATTGTCTGTAACTGGGATCAGTTGATGTCAAAATAAAACTGATTGAAAACAGGATTTGGAAGAGTAATGCTGGTTCAACCTGAACCATATAGCATTAAGAGTGGGAGGTCTGCAATAAACCCACACGACCAGTAAAGCTATTTAAGAAGATTCTAGGGAAGTTGTCACAAATTGCTGCTTTAACCCAAAAAACTGGGAGATCTTTGATCTTTCGTAGTTATTGGTCTAGTTGGGATATGGCTCCAGAGAACACCTAAACACAGCATAAACACATAATCAGATCTGTTTTCAAGATCTGACTGAGGGAAGGAATAAAGGATTCCAATCTGCAGGAATGAGGGGGCTTTTTAAAGGGCCAGCATCTGTACGCAGAAAGACAGCATATCCATAAACATAGCAAGGAGGGTAGTAGTGGGGGAGGTTACTTTTCCTGAGTACATCGTCAAAGAGGAGAATCTTTTTAAAAGGCATCATTCCAGTGGTAGAACTCTTGACATCCATGTGGGAGACCCAGGTTTAATTCCCAGACAATGCACCACATGTGCAGCCACCACTCTTCTGTCAGTGGAGGCTTGTGTGTTGCTATGATGCTGAATAGGTTTCAGTGGAGCTTTCAGACTAGGAAGAAAGGCCTGGCAACCTACTTCCAAAAATCAGCCAATGGAAAACCCTACAGATCATAACGGGATCATGGGGATGGTACAAGACCTAGCTATATTTTGTTCCGTTGTACATGGGGTTGCCATGAGTTAGGGGCTGACTCGATTGCAGCTTACAACAACATTAATAAGTTACTATGACAGTCTGATATTTGCTTAACCAATATCCATCCATTCTCATGTCTTACTTGCTGTCACTCAGACCCCCAATTTGGTTATGGCAGCAGTGGGGCCTGGCCTAATATCTGAGTAGTCCTGTGACACAGTCCTGACAATTAGATTAAGTAGAAATTGTTGGGTGGGGTTTTTGGAAAAGCTATTTAAAACTGAAGGGACACTCAGCTGATGCACATTTACTAATGTGTCTTACGTTCTTTCCCTTCTTGCTGCCGAGAAATAAGATAAAAGAGTGGAGCAGCAGCTGCCTCCTTGCAATACTGAAGGTAAAGTTAGCAAAACAACAGACAGCTGGCTGGTGACTTCCTTGACCACTGAGCCAATGCTATTTGAACTTTTTGCTCTGTGAGAAACATAAACCCCTATTTGGCCAAATCACTGTTATTTTGGGCATTCTGTTACCAGCATCCAAACACAATCCCTAACTGATCAAGTTGTTGCCGTGATGATGAAGAGAAATGAGAGAAAACCATACGAGAAGCAAGACCAAGAGTCATACGGGGAATCTTAGTCAAAGAGTGGCAGTGCCTTTTATTCTGCACTAACTCCCTCAGGTCCTAGTTGAAGGTATACCAGCCAGGGTCACCCTTCTGCCGTTAGAACCCACCACAGCTCTGAGTGTGACTAAAGGGAACAATTACTGCACAAGCGTTCAAGTTTTGGATTATCATCTCCAGTAAGGGATTGAGCAAATCCCTTCAACACACTGTAGAGTGAGGATTACGTTGGTCCTACCTACCTCGTAGGGTGTATGAAGACATCAAACAAGACATAGCACATAAAGAAAGTACTTTTTAAAAAAATCCTGACAAAGATACTTTTTATAAACTAAAGTTTCTGAAAATATAAAGAATGCTATGTCAATATGAAGCAGCATCATATTATCATTATTCCCAGTGGCTACTTAATTCTTTTTCAGAGCAGTTACCACTCATAGCTTAAAGAGGCTAATGCTAAAATCAACATTTAAAACACTGTTTTTCACAATGTCAGGTCTAATCAATTATTTCCATTGTAGGGATGAGAGGTAATAGTTGCTAAATATCGCTTATATTGGGTCTACTTGAAGCATTCATGCCTGAACAAAGTCATGAAAGTTTCTCAACATGATCTTCTTGCTGAATTTCAAACAAAGATAAGCGCAAATATTTGTATGGCATGTTAGACTTTACAAAGTATGTACATACACATTAATTTCTTTGATTCTCATCATAACATTGATTCATATATTATTAGGCCCATCTCATCATATGCAGTTTTCTTCCAAACGCAGCTTAGATGAAGGGGGATGCGGCGCTGAAGCTAATAAAAATCAGTAAAGCACATGGAAAAGAGCTTCTGCTGCCGAAATGATGCTTGTGCATGGTAATTACATAGGACAGATTTACAAGCTACACCAAACAACTCACAGTGACTTTTCATACAGTTGAGTGTTCTCTCTATTGGGAACAAGAACTTACCTGCAGTCCTTAGTTTTAACTGTTGAATTAACGTATATTGACATTTGCTGAGTTATCTATTACGAGTGGGCTCTATTAGGCACTTTACATTCATTAAGTAATTCCCATGATGTATTTTATGAGGAACTACAAGCTCAGAGAGGTTAAGTAATCTGTTCACGTCACAGAGCCAGCAAGTGTTTAAGAGCCAAGTTTTGCCCTCTAAAGCCCACAGCTTTATCTGGTCTGTTATGTTATCCATAAGGAGCAAAAGTAGCCTCCTATTGACTTGTAAAATTCCTTCTAGAACTTCCCATTGCCAGTGAGTTGATTCTGACTCATAGGGACCCTATACGACAGAGTAGAACTGCCCACAGGGTTTCCAAGGCTGTAATCTTTATGGAAGCCAATTGCTACATCTTTGTCCTGCAGATCAGCTGGTGAGTTCAAACTGCTGACCATTTGGTGAACAGCCAAGTGCTTAACTACTGTGCCACCAGGTCTCCTTTTCTAGAACTTAAGGTCCTCTAAAAAGTGACCTCTACTTATGTAACTCAATCTCATTTCTTATTATGAGTCTTCCCTTAGATGTTGCTCTAGTCCAGTTCATCTCTTTTTTACCACTTCCAGATGTGTGGTGCCCATTCCAAGTTATAACGAGATGCTTGTCCTTCCACCTGAAATGCCCTCCGTCCTCTTCTTCACCCATAAAATCCCCTTATCCTCCCAGGCCTGGTTCATGAAAGTTTCCCCGTGACTCTAGCTCATACTTCCCCTGGCTTTCTGTAGATGGGCTACTTTTACCACACCTTGTGATTTTACTCTCCAGTTGGTCCATGTTTGTATTTCACCTCCACAACAGGGCTGCAAGGTCTTCACAGCAGCAAGCGATATGCTTCTTTTTGTCCCACCACAGTTCCAAGTCCAGTTCACTGTACGCACACACATACACATGCATACACGCACGCACAAACACTCACACGTTCTCTCAGTATACTCTTGGCAAAATAAATGAATTAAAATGAATAAATAGTTCCTTTTTGTTGGAGCCCAGCTTTCTGGGCCACCTGCTTCACTGGCAGCCTCCCTATTGCACAAAAGAAATCCTTAACACTATAATTATAACTCAAGCACTTACAAGACACTATTCTTTTTTGTTTTAAAGAAAGCCAGGCTAAATCTGCTGGCACACCTGTAAATACAGTATTTGGAGGCATTTTGTCAAGGACAAACAGTCTCAGCCAGATTTTCATGATCTTACTAGATTTACCTGTTTAAGATGTTCACTGAGGGCAATTCTCAAGCTGCCGTTTCTCCTGTTTAACATCTCACAAGTCATGAGCGTATAGAAGATTGCAGTGCACACCAAGGGCATGCAGAAATAGAACCCGAATAGCCACCAGTCCTTTACGTCTTGGTAGAACTGTAAAGCAAAGCAAAGAGGTATAATCATGTAAATTAAAAGTGGAGTGTCTCAGGTAGCTTCGAGATCTTTATACTTGCAGACCTGTGTGTATATTCACGCCCGCTGGTTGCAGTCATGGGACAATGAGAAAGGGGAGTGCTCAAAACCCAATTAAATTTGAAGGTCTATAAATAGCATATGAAGAAAATCCTTAAAAAAAAATCCTGACAAGGATACTTTTTATAAACTTAAGTTGGTTCCAATTCCACAATGAAAGAGCTCTAATCAATACAAATAATTCCTTTCCAGTGCTTCCAAAACATGATTTTGAGACATGCAGACTATATATTTATCTTTATTGATGAATCTCAAAATTTTTCTAGTGTCTGGTTTACATTTGACCATTGTGGTTAAAGTGTATTTCATGTGGACATCTTGTTTGGAAACGGTGAAGGTTATGAATGGCTTATCTGTGCAGCTTTGGTTACTGGAGTTAACCCTTTGCCTGGTATGCCTGCTATGTGACCTCGGAGCCAGCTAGTTCCAGCCATCAATAACTGTAGTCTTTTTCCTGCTCTTAATAGTTACCACCTGGAAACCATTGAGGCAGAATCTCTTACCCGAAGGCATATTTATTTAGCATTATCTCCCTGTGGGCAGGATTTGTAAATGTCGGGATGATTCAGTTTTCTACTTTTTTAAAAAGGAGAACCCTTAATATCCTATAAAATTAAAATTGGAAGATAATATGTAAATCTTTCCTTCCACTAAATTGATCTTCCCACTTGGGAAAGAAATGCTTTTCTTTTCCTGATAATGTTTGTCCAGATTGTTTATTTACTAAGGATAAAGCAGCCTACTGTAAAAACTCAGTTCCCACAGTAAAAAATTGTGCTGTGCCATGAAAAACTGGTCAGTGTCTGAATATAGAAAGAGGACCACTAGGCTACATTTATAACATGTTTATTAAAATAATCCATAAATGGTTCCTGAGGAAAAAAAGTTCTAAGCAGGGGTTCTTAACTATTTTTATGCCACAGACCGCCCCCCTTGGAAGCCTGATGAAAACTATAATCCCTTCTGAGAATAATGCTTTTGCACGCATAAAATAAAATACGTTAAGTTTACAAAGGGAACCAATTACACTGAAACACAGTTATCAAAACATTGAAAACAAAATTCTGGTCTAGTAATATATGTGTTTCTTTATTAAACAATTAAATTACAAATCTAGTGGTGGCTCTACTCACTACCAGAATATTGAAGTAGTGATAGGAATAAATGATATTTTGAGATTCTGCATCTAAAAACAACACCTAACAACAACAACAACATGAAAATGTCTGCGATTTCTATTGGCGAAAAAGTCATGGGTGGCCCTTGGACTCTCTATCAGCCCAGAACTAAAACCATTCCCGAGGCCAACTCATCAGGCGAAGATTAGACTGGACTATGGGGGCATAAAATGATATTCGTGAAGAGTGTGCTTCTTAGCTCAAGAAGATACATGAGACTAAATGGGCAGCTCCTGTCTGGAGGTGAGATGAGAAGGCAGAGAGGGTCAGGAGCTGGCTGAATGGACATGGGAAATCAGGGGTGGAAAGGAGGAGTGTGCTGTCACAGTATAGGGAGAGTATTTAGGGTCACATAGCAGTGTATGTATAAATTTTCATATGAGAGACTAACTTGAATTGTAAACTTTCACTTAAAGTACAACAATAAAAAAAAAAAAAAAAAAGAACGGCTACAAAAAAAAAAAGTCATGGGTAATGCTAAGTACTATTGTGGTTTGTTGCCTACATTCATGACAGAAGGACATGATAAATTTCAGTTAGAAGTTAGTGAAAATGAGCATGTAATTTTTTTCTATCCTGTCCTCAAGTTAAGTACCATCTCTCAAAGGAGTTGCTATACGGATATTTCCCTATCCATATTATGCCATAGAAAGATTTAAGTTCTGAACTTAAAAAAAAAAAATTCAGAAAAGGTTCTCTCTCTCTCTTTTAAGTGCAACACAAAAACTCTTTTGAGCAGCCCCCTTCTTTTATGCCCTCTTTTTCCTGGTGCATTGCTAGCGGAGTGAGAATGGCCCGGAAGCAGCTGCAAAGGGTCTGGAAGCTGACCCCAAAGAAGACTGGATTGAGTCCCCTGCCCCCTCTGCATTGGAGGCCTGTAGAGAGAGGGGTCACACATTTCTTTTTTACTGATGTCATCAGCAAGGGTACGGAGATGCCTCCAGTCAGTCTACGTTAGAGTAAAGTTGAGGAGAAAAGAGTGGAAAAGTGAGAGGAAATAAAGTCAGGGAAAAAAGAAAAGATAGAAGGAGAAAAAGAATTCTAAAACTTTAGACTTGGAATGAAATCTAAAAATCTATCAGTTCAAACTCACATGCTTTACTGTAAACCTCCAGGACACCCCTGCCTGAAGGGTTGCCACCCTTTGCTTGAACACTTCTATAAAGAAGACTCAGTCTTCATGAAGCAGTCCATTTCATTCTGTCTAGCTCCAATAATCAGTAAGCTCCTCCTTCTATTGAGCCTTTTCTTTCTTTTTGTTTTAGTCTGGGATATCTTCCCAAATTCTGATAACCTCCTATTGTCTACTTTGTTTTTCACTATGGAGACCGATCTGATAAAAAAGTCCATATATAAACAGAAGACCTCAATTTTAAGGTTGTCAGCTTGGCAGATCTCATGAGCACTTTTAATTTTAAAATAAGAATCTCCAAGCAAGATAACTGGTCAACTGGAAAACCAGTAATTTTGTGAATTTTCGAAGTTAAGAAAACATAGCTTGAGATGTCTGTAAACGATTAAATGTGGAATCTGAGCTGCATGAAAACTCACATCAAAGCATTAAATTATGCTGATTTAAGTGAAATAGTTATCTTTTTGATTTGCCTCCTCAGTCCACATGTAACTTGTTTTGTAAAGCAAATATGCATTTTAAATGTTTCCTAATACACTCAGCAATGTGATTAAACTTTTCAGAAAAACATTAATGTGGTCAGGTATATTAAACAAAACAACTACTACTAAATTTGGCAAACTAAAAAACACTTTTTAAAAAGGTTCAGTAGTTTTATATAATTGGTATATTAGACATTGTTCTGTACTAATAAATACATGTAAGCACTATATCCTCCTTTGAATTAGTAAATCCATCTTTAAGAATGTGAATGAGCAATGTGCATTTCCCCAAGTAATACAGAATAAGCATCAGCATGCATGTAGGATGTTGTATTCCTTACTGTAAAAACAAAAAATATTATATACACACACATATATATTCCAATCCCTCTTTTTCAGTAAATTTGTTTCAGAATTCTTAGTTGTTTGGTACAGAATGATAGTTATGTCTACAGTTGTGCAACAATATAAGAGTAAAAACCAAATGAGTTAATCAATTGTATTCTAGTCAAGAAGCTAAATACTGGTTTCACATCCGCTTTTGATGCAACTGAAGAATACCTGACTGAACTGGCAAAGGAAACCACACTTGGCATGGTGGAGAGGTAAAGTGTAAGATGGTGAAGGATAAATGAAAACTTCCTTCCTTCCCCAATTCATTCTTTGTAAACTATTAGTACCTCCATGAATTTTGATGTGGCATTGAGCATACAAGTTTTGTGTTGTTCACCCTTGTATTCAAAGGGCACCATGACGAAGCCGATTGCTTCAGGGATGGCCAGGATAAAGGAAAGGATCCAGATGGAGACAATTTCAATGGCAGTGACCAAGGGAATCCCAATTCCTTGAACACGACTCCAGGAGGCAACAGCTCTGTACCTGAAAAAAAAAAAAAGGGCAGTGGAACCAAGTAGTTAGGAATTTTAAAACCTATTTTAATGAACAAAAATTATAAATTCTGGAAATATCTTAAAGGTCATTAACCATAATTGGACAGTATTGTCATGAGAAACTGAGGAATTGAAATTCACTGGGAGAGAGAGTTGATAGGCTACATTTTCTTCCAAAATGAAATTTAAAATATGACGGCGACCCTTTGGAGTAATCTCTGCCATTGATCAGATTCTGAATTATAGAATATTTAAGTAGAGTTTCCAATAAGAGCAGCATATATAAACAATTTGAGAAGTGTGT
Organism: Trichechus manatus latirostris; assembly: GCF_000243295.1. NCBI lineage: Eukaryota > Metazoa > Chordata > Mammalia > Sirenia > Trichechidae > Trichechus > Trichechus manatus. The sequence goes on from NW_004443995.1 coordinate 10,391,726, forward strand.
GCATGATAATTTTTTAAATGAAGGAATAGAGCAGGGGAAGAAAATAAGAAATAGTGGGAAAAAAGGGGAGGGATGGCAAGGAGCCAAAGAAACTACGGGATTGGCTTGAAGTATTATCTTTTTCCTACGCATGGTTTCTTTTAGATTGCTTTCTTCTTATACTTTATGTAGACAAGTGTATGTGGCCATAAGAGTTACAGTTATGGCAGAGCCAACATGGTGCTACAGACAGAAGCACCATGCCATCCCTCCACAGCAAAGACCCAAAAAACTAAGTAAAACAGAGACAAACGTCAATCCTGGAACTGTAAGCATCAAATGAAGCGATAAAGAACTCAGCCAAGCAACAAATGGAATAAGAAACTGACAGAGAACAGAGAGCGAGGAGAGATACATGTGGAGATCCCCTATCAGCTAACGTAGCACAGATTTGCTGTCTTGGACTCCTGTCAGAGAATGGTGGACAAGGAGTATGGTAAAGCAGCTTCACAGAGCTCCCAGCAGGAGACAGAGCACCTGGTAACTAGCAATGTATGCTTTCCCACCCCCATCCTTCTCACCCCTGCTCTATCCTTGTCAATTCCTAGAAGCCTGTGGTAGCTCAGCAGGCTATGAAGTGTAGAGTCTGTGGCACTTGGATTTGTCTTGCCCACATTGGAGACTGGTGGAAAGGGAGTATGGGAAAGCAGCTTCATGGAGCTTCCAGCAGGAGACAGAACAACAGGTAACCAGTGATATACACTTTCCTACCCCTTACTCTTCTCCATCCCCCCCGTTCCGCCTCCTCTGCATCCCGACAGCTGCAGTCTCCTGGCTGGGAGGCACTGGCTATCAGCCCCATGATACTTGGATTTGCCCTGCTCACACTGGCTGGCTCCTTGAGTGCCGTTTGTCGCTGGTGTTGCTTGTTTCTGCTTCTTTTGGTTTCTTCTGTGCCTCTCACCACCTCCCCCTCCTTTCTCTTGAACGCCTGGCTCCATGTGCCATCTTTGCTTCTTCTTGAAAGGCTGTGAAGTGCCGCTTGACTGAGGAACTGCTTCTCTGGTCCATACCACCACATAGGTGGGATCTGTGGGGCTTTTTTGTTTGTTTGTTTGTTTGTATTCTTTTTCTTTGCATGCCTTGGCAGCCCCTACTAGCCGGGCTGTACTGCAACACTTTGGAGCTACATTCTTGGTCTGCGCAGCTGTGTAGTGGATCCCTGCAGGCATTTCTTTTTTCTTTCTTCCTTTTGGTCCTTCTTCATTTCTCTGTTTCTTCTCTCTCAATACTTACCTTCTTTTTCTGTCTCTTGAATACCTGGCACTATGTGACATCTCTACCCGTTCTAGCCAGGCTATACTTAGAGGCCTGAGAGCCACTACCCCAGTCTTTGCAGCCACACTGGTGGAATCTCTGGGGACTTCTCTTCTTTTTCTAATTTTTATTTATTATTTTTTCTTTTTCCTGTTTTCTTTTCCTTTTTGTTTTTCTTCATTTCTCGGTTTCTCATCTCTCCACTCCAATGGCAAGCTCCCTTTTCACTCTTTTTTTTTTTTTTTTTTGGCTCCTGTTTCTCTCTCCTCTATCACCTCTTTCCCATACCCATCTGAGCTCCACACATCACAATCCCCCCCCCTTCCTGCCTAACTGCACCATGCACTGAAGATCATACTTCCGAGCAGCACAGGCATGGCATACAGGAACCTGCCCTGCACTGATTCCTGGCCCACTCTGCCGACCGTAGTATGTGCCACACACAACCCATCCCAGTCCTTCCCCTTCAGCTGGACCTGCCCTGCTGCACCAAAGCTGAGGAACTGGCTCTGCCCACTAAACAAGGAGGTGAAAAGTATCATGCCCAAAGACAAGCAAACAACAAAGAACTCACAGCCCACCTGCTCAGACACAACCAAATAAAACAAAAAAGCAGGATGAAACAAACAAATTTACAGTCAATAAACGAAGAAAATAACTACTGAATGTCCCGAAGACAGCAGACAATATCAAAACATATAAAAAAACAGGACAGAGTGGTTCCAGTAGGCATCCAAAATAAAACACCAGATGACTTTCCACTAGAAGAAAAGGCACTAGAACTACCCGATAGGGAATTCAAATCTCTAATATTCAGAGCTCTCCAAGAGTTGAAGCAAAAAGCAGACAAAAAGGAGGGAAAAATAGACAAATTCATGGAAAAAGCAGACAAATTCATGGAAAACACAGACAAAAAATGAAATAATTGAGGAAAATAACACAGGAACAAAATGCCAAAAAAATTCACAACTAGAAATCATACACAAACAACAATTAGAAATCCAAAAGATAAGCAACAAGATTTCAGAAATGGACAGTGTCATAAAAGGGCTGAGGGGCAGGTTTGAAACAATGGAAGAGAGGATCAGTGAAATTGAAGACAAACACTTGGCTACAACTCTGAGGAAAAATCAGAAAAAAGAATGAAGAAAAATGAAGAAACACGGAGAATTATGTGGGATATAATCAAAAGTAAAAATCTGTGAGTGACTGGAGTTCAAGAAGAGGGGGAGAAAATGGAAAACATAGAGAGGATCATTGAAGAATTGCTGATAGAAAACTTCCCCAATATCATGAAAGATGAAAAGCTGACCACCCAAGAAGCTCAACAAACCCCATACAGGATGATACCAAAAGAAAATCATCAAGGCATATCATAATCACACTCCCTAAAACCAAAGATGAAGAAAGAATCCTGAGAGCAGTTCGAAAAAAGGAAAAGTCACATACAGAGGAGAAACAGTAAAATTAAACTCTGATTATTTGGCAGAAACAATGCACGCGAAAAGGTAATGGGATGACATATATAAAACCTTGAAAGAAAAAAACTGCCAACCAAGAAAATTTATATCCTGCAAAACTCTTGTTCAAATATGATGGTGAAATCAGGACATTTCCAGATAAAGAGAAATTAAGGGACTATGTAAAAACCAAACCAAACTTACAAGAATTATTAAAGGGTGTCCTTCTGTCTGAGAACAAACATCAGACCACAGCCTGAATCTAGCATGCAAGATTGTACCAGCCAGATATCAACCTAAGAAATGAACTCTCAAGCACTATCCAAAACCAAAAGAATTACAACAGTGAACCAGAGAGGTTATCTGTAAATGACAACAACGTCAGAACAAGAAAAGAGGGAATAAACGGTGTAGGTACAGAACTTTCTAATGGAGAGAAAGGCAAGGCAATACCAGGTAATAATAGACTGGTTCAAATTTAGGAAGACAAGGGTACATTTCAAGGTAATCACAAAGAAAGTTAAAAAACCTACTCATCAAAATAAAGAAGAAAAACATAAAGTCTCAGTAAAAACAAAATCCACAAAAACAGAAAAAAGGAAAAAAAGTCCACAAACAAAAGGAATTCAGCATAAGAGAGTAAGAGAAACAAAGAAAATGTCAACACCAAAAAAAAAAAAAAAGCACTACAAAATGAAAGCAATAAACTCACACCTATCAATAATTACATTGACTGTAAATGGCCTAAATGCCCCCATAAAGAGACAGAGAGTGACAGAATGGATAAAAAAAATTGGATCCATCATTATGCTGTCTACAAGAGACACACCTTAGAAACAAAGACATAAATTTATTAAAAATCAAAAGACAGAAAAAAAAAATCAAGCAAACAACTACTGAAAAAGAGCAGGAGTGGCAATATTAATCTCAGCTAAAATAGACTTTAAAACAAAATCCACCATAAAAGACAAAGAAGGGCACTATATCATGATTAAAGGGATGATCCATCACAGAGACATAACCATAATAAACATCTACACACCCAATAACAGGGCTCCAAAATACATAAAACAAACTCTAACAGCACTGAAAAGAGAAATTGACAGTTCCAAAATAATAGTAGGAGACTTCAACACACCACTTGGTAAAGGACAGAACAGCTAGAAAAAAACTCAGCAAAGACACAGAAGACCTAAAGGACACAATTAGCCAACTTGACCTCATAGACATATATAGAACACTCCACACAACAGCTGCAAAGTACATATTATTTTCCAATGCACGTGGAAAATTCTCCAGAATAGACATCTTAGGCCACAGAGCAACCCTCAACAAGATCCAAAATGCTGAGATAATCCAAAGTATCTTCTCTAACCACAATGCCATAAAAGTAGAAATTAACAACAGAAAGAGCAAGGAAAAACAATCAATTACATGAAAACTGAATAACATCCTGCTTAAAAACCACTGGGCAATAGAGGAAATCAGAGATGGAATCAAAATATTCCTAGAATCAAAGGCAGTCCTCAGAGGACAATTTATAGCAATAGATGCACACATCAAAAAAG
>NW_004443995.1:10396149-10397988 GCF_000243295.1 Trichechus manatus latirostris
AGAAAGATTCAGCAGAGTACCAGGATACAAGATAAACATACAAAAACAGTTGGATTCCTATACACCAATAAAGAGAATGATGAAAAGGAAATTAGGAAAACAATACCATTTATAATAGCCCCTAAAAAAATAAAATACTTAGGAATAAATCTAACCAGGGATGTAAAAAACCTATACAAAGAAAACTACTATACTTTACTGCAAAACCCAAAAAAGACCTACATAAATGGAAAACATACCATGCTCATGGATGGGTAGATTCAATATTGTGAAAATGACAATTCTATCCAAAGCAATTTACAAATACAATGCAATCCTGATCCAAATACCAACAATGTTCTTTAAAGAGCTGGAAAAACTAATCATTAACTTTATATGGAAAGGGAAGAAGCCCCAGATAAGTAAAGCACTACTGAAGAAGAAGAATAAAACAGTAGGACTCACATTACCTGACCTCAGAACCTACTATACAGCTACGGTAGTCAGAACAGCCTAGTACTGGTACAATGACAGATACATTGACCAATGGAACAGAATTGAGAATGCAGATGTAAATCCATCCACCTATGGTCACTTGATCTTCGACAAGGGCACAAAGTCCATAAAATGGGGAACAGACAGTCTTTTTAACAAATGGTGCTGGCAAAACTAATGTCCATCTGCAAAAAAAAGAAACAAGACCCATACCTCACACTATATACAAAAACTAATTCAGAATGGATCAAAGACCTAAATATAAAGCCAAAAACTATAAAGTTCATAGAAGAAAACATAGGAACAACACTAGAGGCCCTAATACATAGCATTAACAGGATACAAACCACAATGAACAACACACAAACTCCAGAAGATAAGCTAGATAACTGGGATTTTCTAAAAATTATACACTGATGTTCATCAAAAGACTTCACCAAAAGAATAAAAAGAGAACCTAAAGACTGGAAAAAAAATTTGGGGTATTTCAAATCAGACAAAGGTCTAATCTCTAAAAGCTACAAGAAAATCCAACACTCTATAACAAAATGACAAATAATCCAATTAAAAAATGGGCAAAGGAAATGAATAGACACGTCACCAAAGAAGACATTTAAGTGGTCAACAGACACCCGAGGAAATGCTCACGATCACTAGCCATTAAAGAAATGCTAATCAAAACCACAATGAGATACCATCTCACCCCAGCATTACTGGAACGAATCAAAAAAACTGGAAATAACAAATGTTGGAGAGGCTGCAGGGAGATTGGAATTCTTAAATGCACTGCCGGTGGGAATGCAAAATGATACAACCATTTTGGAAAACGATATGGCACTTCCTTAGGAAGCTAGACATAGAAATACCATATGATCCAGCAATCCCACCCGTAGGAATATATCCTAGAGAAATAAGAGCCATCACATGAATAGACATATGCACACCCATGTTCATGGCACTATTGTTCACAATAGCAAAAAGATGGAAACAACCTAGATGCCCATCAGCAGATGAATGGATAAACAAACTATAGTACATACACACAATGTAGTATTATGCAATGATAAAGAACAATGATGAATCTGTGAAGCATCTCATAACATGAATGAATCTGGAGGGCATTATGCTGAGTGAAATAAGTCAATCACAAAAGGACAAATAGTGTATGAGACCACTACTGTAAAAACTCATGAAAAAGTTTACACACACAAAAGAAACAATCTTTGATGGTTACAAGGGAGGGGAGGGGTGGGATGGAAAATCACTAAATCAATGATAGATAAGTGGTAACTTTGGTGAAGGGTAAGACAGTACACAATACTGGGGAAGCCAGCACAACTTGTACAAGGAAAGGTCATGGAAGCT
>NW_004443995.1:10398088-10399523 GCF_000243295.1 Trichechus manatus latirostris
GAAGAAAGGAAATAATAAAGATCAGAGCAGAAATAAATGAAATGGAGATTAGAAAAACAACAGAATCAACAAAATCAAAAGTTGATTCTTTGAAAGGATCAAAAAATTGACAAATCACTGGGCAAACTGACAAAGAAAAACAGGAAAGGATGCAAATAAGCCAAATAAGAAACGAAATGGGGGACATTACAACACACCCGAGTTAAATAAAAAGTATTATAAGAGAGTATTATGAAAAACTGTACTCCAACAAATTTGAAAACCTAGAGGAAACAGACAAATTTCAAAAAACACACTACCTACCCAAACTAACACAATATGATGTTGAATATCTGAACGGACCCATAACATGAGAAGAGATTGAAAAGGTAATAAAAAAGCTTCCAACAAAAAAAAGCCCTGGCCCAGACAGAGCTGTAGAAAAAAGTAGAACAAAATTCTAACTTACAAAAAAAGACCAGACTTACTGGCCTGAGAGAAACTGGGGAAATCTCGGGAGTATGGCTCCCGGACACCCTTTTAACTCATAATGAAGTCATTCCTGAGGTTCACCATTCAGCCAAAGATTAGACAGCCCCATAAAACAAAATGAGACTAATGGGGCACAACAGTCCAGGGACAAGGACTAGAAGGCAGGAGGGGACAGGAAAGCTTGTAATAGGGAACACAAGGTTGAGAAGGGACAGTGTTGACATGTCATGGGGTTGTTAACCATTGTCATAAAACAATATGTGTACTAACTGTTTAATGAGAAACTATTTGTTCTGTAAACCTTCATCTGCAGTACAATTAAAAAAAAAAAACCCTGGCCCAGATGGCTTCACTAGAGAATTCTACCAAACATTCAGAGAAGAGCTTACACCAGTACCAAGGAAACTATTTCAGAACATAGAAAAGGAATTGACACTTCTGAGTTCATTCTATGAAGTCAGCATAACCCTGATACGAAAACCAGGCAAACACCACAAAAAAGAAATTGCAGACCAATATCCCTCATGAATATAGATGCAAAAATTCTCAACAAAATTCTAACCAATAGAGTTCAGCATCATATTAAAAAAATAATACACCTTGACCAAGTAGGATTCATACCAGGTATGCAAGGATGTTTCAACATTAGAAAATCAATCAACATAATCCACCATATAAATAAAAGGAAAGAGAAGAATCACACAATCATCTCAACTAATGCAGAAAAGGCATTCAACAAAGTCCAATACCCATTCCTGATAAAAACTCTCAATAAAATAGGTATAGAGGGAAAATTTCTCAACATAGTAAGGGGCATCTATGCAAAACCAAATGCCAACATCATTCTTAAGGGAGAGAGGCTGAAAACATTCCCCTTGAGAACAGGAATAAGACAAAGATGCCCTTTATCACCATTCCTATTTAACATTGTGCTGGAAGTCCTAGCTAGAGCAATAAGGCAAGA